>NC_061514.1:305419171-305477508 GCF_022539505.1 Lolium rigidum
ACCGGGGACGCCGGACACAATGAAAAGCGAGACGGGGAGTGGCGGGGCCGACCCGTCAGCGGCACAGGGAAAATTCGTCTCACACTCCCGCCAAATCCCGCCGCTCCCGCCAAATCGCGCCTATACCGCCGCGCATTTCAGGCCTCCCAAAACATATCCCGCCGCCGATTCATTTCTCCTATCCCGCCGTCCACCCGCCGTCCACCCGCCGGCGCTACCCTCTCCACATGGCGCCGCCGACAGCCCCCAAAAAGATGGCGAAGAAAGCGGCCAAGAAGCCGCCGGGCAATGGGCGAAAGGGGCGACAGCGCCGTTCGCGAGGCCGCGGAAGGCGCCGGCTTTGAAGAAGAAGCCCGAAGGATGGACCGACGATGAATGGCAGCAAGATTGCCTGCGCCGGAAGCTATCGACGGCGGAGCGGAAAGGACGGAGGGCGGTGGAGGCCGGAGAAGAAGGCTGCGGCGGCGCGCCGGCACCGGCGACATGCGGCCGGGTGTATCGCCGCCACCAACGCGAGCCCATATAGTACGAACGTGCCGGTGTACGTTTCGGGAGTCTTCTCTCCGTCGTCATCCGCCTCTACAACGACGGCCCCTCCGGCACTCCCGGGTGCGTGACGCCTAACTTGTCGCCGCACTACCAGGACGCCGGCCGCCGCACGGCGGCTTCAACCCCAACAACCTCTACTCCCCGCGTACGAGCAGCGCGAGCCAGGACCCGGTCCGGACGGCGTCCCTTTCACCGGCCGCAGGGGTCCGCTCGAATACGACGGCGCCGGTGCTGAGGAGGACGGCGGGGTTGAGGAGGAGGACGACGAGGAAGAGGACGACGAGGAGGACGAAGAGGGCGGCGAGGAAGAGGACGACGAGGGTGCCGGTGACGATGATCTCGTGGAGGTAGACGCAAACGGCGTGAGGACGAAGAAGAAGAAGAAGGCGTCGGGCACACGTGGCCCGAAGTGGACGCCTCTGGAAGATCTTTGTCTGTGCGAGTCGTGGGCGACGGTGAGCCATGACTCCATCATCGCGGCGCCAACCAAAAAGGCGGGAAGTATTGGGCGAGGATCAAGGCCGAGTTCGATGAGCGCAAGCTCATCAACAGCGACTACAACAAAGTGACAATGAAGAGGAGCCGGGAAGGCAATGTCGACGCGATGGGCCATCATCCGGGCGTCGGTGAACTCCTTCCATGGGTACCATCGGGACTTAGAGACCGGAGGCGACGAGCTGCGCCGACGTCGCCAACCGGTACGACTCTTTCTTCCATAATCCGTAGCGCCTACATTGTGTTCGATGAAATGACTCTGCTTCCTTTGGTTAGTTTGATAGGGCCATGGAATTGTACTCGAGGCACTCGGAAGGTCACAAGCCGTTCGCGCTGATGCATTGCTATAGCAAGCTCAAAGTGAATGAGAAATGGCGGTTGACGCGCCTGTCGCCTTCCAAGGGGAAGGACGCCATTGATCTGGACGCGCCGCTGGCAACTTCGACAGGGCGTCCCTACGGCAACAAGGCCGCCTTGGCCGACGCTCGCGTCGTGCGAGAAGACGCATGCGTCGATCACGAAATGCCTCGCCGACGTCTCCTCGACCTTTCTCTCCCGCGCCGAAAAGAACGACGAAAGGTGGGCGGAGCTGCTCAAGAGGCAAGAGGAGAAGCTGGAGCTCAAGAAACGCAGGGACGACATGTCCCTGCTGAGAACGTCGAACGTCGACAGAGGGAATGTCTCCGCGGACGCGAGCGGCGCACAACTTCTTCAAAGGCCAGATTCTCGACGACATCGAAGCCAAAATGGCGGCGGCGGACGCGGCGGCCCGGGCAGCGGCATCGGCGGCAGCGGCAGCGCAGCAAGAGCAGGCTGACGCGTCTTCTACTGCTACGCCTGCGTCGGCCTCTGCGTCGGCGACGGAGCAGACACACCATGCACAGCAACAGGCAGATCGCGACGAGGTCGTCGTGCTCGACGATGGGCCTGCGTCGACTCAGGATACGACGCCGTCGCCCAACCCCTCCCCCTTCTTCTAATTTGCATGCACCACCGGTCTGTAATATGATCGCGCGCCCAGTACTTTGATCGATCGCCGCTACTCTGATCGCGACGAATCGGCGGGAAAGATCTCTTTTGAATGCATCTATTTGAATTTCTGATTGGGGGCGGCGTTTGGGGGACGCGGCTGGGGAGCGACGTCTCCCAAAGGCGGCACAAACAAAACACGTCCCCCAAACGCTCGATCCGGCGCGGTTTGGGGGACGGTTTGGGGGACGCGACTGGAGATGCTCTTAGTGTGGTAATATCCAACTGTCCATCTTTGTCTCTTCCTTTTCCCGAATAAGTATTTTAGGATGCTTGCATGCAGTTCAAAGGTAGAATTTTGTTATGATCTAGTGATCTATATCCGTTTGCTGATTACCCTTCAATTTTCTTCAATCTGGATTCTTATAGGTAACTGATAAGAAATATATGAACCATGAATAAATGTGTGGATTAAGTTATATTTTTCTTAACTTAGAAGATGCCTTAAAACTATAAACACATCATCCTGCAGTCTGCAGACATGTGTAGTATGTGTAACTTATTCTCATGATCCATAAATTCTTTCTTTTCTAAATCAGGATACTGATGAACTTGCTGGGCTATATTGCTTTCGACATATTCGTGATCAATTGGGAACATCATTAGATTCAGTCAACAGGTATCATTGTACAAACTAAGCATATGCCTTATACTCAATACAATCTTCTCTTATTGTAAGGGACAAATACTTAGTTCACAGGAGTTTTAGCACAACAGCTTGGATGTGAAAATAGATGCCTTTATGTGCTTAGAACACTATGAACTCTGAAAGAAAGGTTGTGACGTAATCTCTACCAATGCTTGTAATCTGATTTATAAGAACATGAGCCAAGTACTGTTTTTTTACTTCAATTGCCATTTCGTCTCACACACAGAAAGGGAAACATATATGGATAGCATAAGCAGATTTATATTATAGTCTATCAGAGATGTTCTTTGGATTTTTTTCTGTCCTTCAGTAACTTGCTGTTTAACTTGATATTCATTCTTGTAGCATTCTTTCAGCAGAATTTGTGCGGGCTGCGGTTCCTGATGGAAAAACTGTAGATGCAATGATTTCGTCAACTGTGAAAAGGAGGACTTCTATGCCCCTCAATGGGACAGAGCATGAAGTATGTGCACTTTCAGTTTGCTGTTTGTCTCTTAGTTGGCACATCTTTACCTCATTGTAATGCAATGCATTCGTGCTGAGTTTTTTTGTACGTTTCTGTTAGCTTTGGAAAACAAGAAAATTAGTTAACTAGAATTTTGAACGAACATGAGGAATGAAGTGAGGTTGAGAGATCTAGAGGCTAAGAACTGGCAGAGAGTATAGATAGTGTACATGCAGATGCTGTTTCTACTTGCACCATTGGCTTCGTGAATGAATTCAGTGCCAAAGAGGCAAGGACCATATTAATATCATTTCCTTGCTGTATATTTTTAAGATATGTCTATCACTCTATTTGTTTTAGGATTTTTTTAATATTTTGGTAGCTTCGTATGCATATGATGGAGGCAACATAGTTTTCTTGATGACTAAATTAATTTAGAATTTGTTTGTGTTTGATGTATATCCAGTATTCCAGTGAGGCAGTGCCTACCGACAACATATGATCCTTACAACACAAAATGTGACTAATGCACTACACCAATTCTATATACCATGTCTGCTCTGGACATTTTCAAGCAGTTTTTGATCTCCAGTAAATCAGATTGTGAAATACGAATTTGTGTTTCAATGATGGTCTGTTGCATTTCATCACACTACCTTTGTTTAGGTTATGTCGTACTCTCTCCTTGCCACAATGTAGTGCATATAAGATTTTTAAGAAGTCAGACGATATTAGCTTTGACCAAGTTCATTGAGAAAATTATCTACATCTACCATACCAAATGTATACCATACAAAAATATACGTCATGAGGAATCTAATGGTATTGATTTAATATTTTAGATGTTGTTATTTTTTCCTACATACTTGGTCAAACTTCATGTCATTTGACTTTTAAAAATTCTCATATGCACTACGTTTTGGTATGGAGGAGTAGCTTATAAGCTACACTATTGTGGTTATGGTAAAAGATGTTCAGCTCGTTCTCTTCTCTTCTCTTCTCTTGATTGATGTGCATCACCTCAATGCAGGTAAGCGTAGATGAAGAGGAAAGCTTCATTCTCAGAGATCGTCTTCTTCCCCTCATTATTTGCCTGTTGAGAACGGTTAGTTCTGTGAGTTGTTCCCGTTAAATTAATTTGGAGATTCACATGGAGGGTGAATATGCAGAAAAATTAGGTGTCCTGTGACTACAACTCATTTCATTTAATGTCATATAGTTATCAATGCGGTGGCCGTAGAGTGATAAGAAATATATATATAGTTATCAATGCAGTTGTACAGAAGCAGTTTCATATTTATTTGAGCTATTTAGCCACACAATTAGCACAATGACGTTCATGTTTGAGAACAGTCAGTTCTGTGAGTTGTTCCCATTAAATTAATTTGGAGATTCACATGGAGGGTAAATATGCAGAAAAAACAGGTGTCCTGTCATAGAGTTATCAATGCGGTGGCCGTAGAGTGATAAAAACATATATATAGTTGTACAGAAGCAGTTTCATATTTGTTTGAGCTATTTCACCACACAATTAGCACAATAACGTTCATGTTTATTCAAAATGTTTGTCACTCATGTAAGCTGGGTTTATGGGGGCCTTAACTTATACTAAGAGACTATCCTTGGTCCGCGCAAAAAAGGCACATCTAAATACCTTCTAAAATTTCGTTCGCACAGAACATCAAGTTCAGTTTTCCTTGAAAAGGTTAATCTCCTGTGAGTTTAAATAGTTGAGTGGTGTAATTTTATTTTTATTTATTCCTGGATATCTGATATATTCAGCGAGTCATTAGTCCATGTGGAAACAGAATGATACGGTTCATATTTATATCTTGCAGGACAAAGTTCCTGCAGTGCTAAGAATTTACCGGGATACACTTATTACTGTTATGAAAGCTTCAATCAAATCCACAGTTGCAGAGATGCTTCCAGTATTGATTTCCAGACCAATAGATTCTGATTCCGTAACTGGAGAGAGAGCTGCTGATTCTGATGGTCTTATATTTTTTCTTGATTCAACTTTTTTCTTCATAATTTGCTACTTCTTACACTAAACTCCTGTTTTTAACTGCAATTGTGCAGCTGGAGGCCAGTCATTAGCAAATAAGCTGCGAAGTCTATCATCTGAAGGGTTTGTTCAACTTTTGTCGGCTATTTTTAGGATAGTCCAGGTAAATTGATTTCTTAATATGACATTCTTTTTCATTTCCTCTGGATGGAGATGATCTGCTAAATTTGATCTGAATGTGTGTCTCCTTTCTGTTGCGCAGTACTTTAATGAAGCTTCTAATACTAGGTGACATATCGATTGATAATTTGATATGTTACCGGTCGGTCATTTAAAGTCCATAATTTTGAGTTACACATCTCATGCCTTCATACATAAGATCTTTTGTTGTTATTATAAGAACATGCGACATATATGTATCTTCACAAAGACTATGTGTTCATTTTATAACTTTATCAAGTTAACCCTTAATACACATAAACATATCTTTGTGAGCTACATAACGTGTTTGATAATGGCCGACAACTGTTTCAAATATCAGCCTATTTATTGGAAATGCTTGCCCATATGTCATATCTTGGCAGTAGGGATGAGATACTGAGATGCTCCCGATATATTGGCAGAAGCAATAGATAGTTGGAAGCTTGCCTTGGATGTTCCAGCCCTGCTTACCCAGTTTTTCTTGATACACCAAATATTTGTCTGTACAGCTCCTGAGTTATTCTTAGTGGCAATAATCTAACTTAAAGGAACATATTTAGTGCAAATTCCTTACTAGGAGTAGGTACTATCATGCATTTGTGGTGATTCTCTTGGTTGGAGAATAAAATAAATTCCTGGACAACAACAAGAACAATAACAATAAGAACAATGACATTAAAGCCTCTTTCCCCAGTAACTTGTCCAGGAGTTCTCTGAGGTAATCCTAAACATGTTATGTTATCATATAGCATTCCTAGTCCAAATTCAGTTGGTGCTAAGAGAAGCAAAAGGACGAAAGTGCTAGCAGTCGCAAATAAAAGAACAAAAGAAGGAAACCAATTTACCACTCACCGCAAACTTGACCTTTTCTCCTTCTCCCCTTTAGCACATGACATAATCTGGTTGGAGGGTCTATAGGAAGTTAGATTATATTGTACCTCCAAATATTTATTTTGTACCTCCACAACATTTGGGAGGGTTTTCCAGTGGATTTGATGCCTAATGGAAGAGTGTTTTATCTAATGTGAAAATAGTGACTGTAAGATGAGGCTGAAATCTTTAATTAGAAATGTTGTTAGGTACATATATGATATATCTAAGGTTGTCAAAATAGCGATCATACCATCATTAAAATCTGAAAGATGCGCCACGATTTAAATCAGAGTTTCTGTTTGAGTGCTAGGGGTACTTCTGACAGCTAACTCATTTAAACCAGAATCTCTCCATTGATTTTATAGTTATTTAAGCATATTGTAAATATTTCATGCTGGTTGTTATCTAAATGGAATAAATAACAAACCAAGACCTGCTTGATCCTGCAAGAACTAGAGTTTCCATATTGGTTTGGTGGGGGCCTAAAACTAGTGTTTACGGGGATGATTGGAGTGTTGTGAGGTATTTGTATGAATCTTCAGTGGCGGTGATGGAGTTCCAGGAGGTGTTCCAGGGGTCCTCGCGCATACATCACGGCGTGGTCGAGCGTGGCGCGGGACCTTCTTGCACTGCAACCACCAGCACTGCCGCGCGCCCAAGCGGAGGCGCATCTCGTGAGGGCCAATTCAAGAGTGAGAGAAAGAAATTGGGGATTGGAGTTAGAAGATCATGGTTTTAAAGGCGTCGCCTAGGCGTCGCCTAAGCGACGCTTAAGCGTCCGAGCGGTCTGAGACTCGAAGGCGTCGTCGTCGCCTTTGACTTGAGCCTAAGGCGTCCAAAAGCGTCGCCGAGGCGTCCCAAGTCGTCGCCTAGGCGTGAAAATCTCCGCCTTCCTCGCTTCTGGACGCCTCGGTCGCGCGGAAACTGTGCGATGGCGGGAGGGAAAACTGAAATTGGCGGTCCTGGGAGGGAAATTGGGGGCCAGGGATGGGGAAAGAGAGGGAAGAGAGAGAGGGGAACATACCAGGGGAATCGATTGGGAGAGAAGAGAGAGAGGAGGGAGCTAACGGGAGAGCCGGCGGTCAGCGACGGGAGAGCCAGGAGAGCCGGCGGCGCTAACGAGTGGAGGACGACGTGCTCGTGTGCGCTGTTCCTGGGATCGCTAGGGTTAGGCTTTAGATAGTTAGTTGGGCTTTTTGGGCTGAAAGGGGCTTTTGGGCTGAAAGAGGACGACGTGCTCGTGTGCACGTCCAGCTTCAACTTCAACAGAGGCGTCGCCTTGCAACGCGCCTTAGGCGCCTATGCGTCCAGGCGCCCCCCCATCGCCTTGGGACGCCTTGGCGCCTTTAAAACCATGTAGAAGATACATATGACATGTCGGCCAGCACTGCTAGTGAGAGTAGCAATTTAGGATTTAATTTTTTTCTTTAAGAAACAAATACAAGGTTTGATTTGGACCAGGATTCAATAGTTCAGGGTACAAACGACAGGGATTTGAAGTTCGGGCTTTATTTTGCGGAACCTGCACGAGGTTAAGGTTTAAAATAGACTTTTTCCTTCCTTTTGCTGAAATTTTGTAGTGTTGACAGGATTTTTCTAGCAAGCTGCAAATGTTGCTTGCTTGAAGTAAAATTAAATAAAAAATATCGTGTGATTAACATTTTTTTTGTAAATCCAGGTACATCTGCTGCAAGCAGCTGAAGTTAAAAAAATAGTTCAGTGGATCATGAGAAACCTTGACGGGAACATACATACTGATGCAACAAATCCTGTCGTACAACATGGTCGAACGGTTGATACTTCCCAAGAGAATGACAATGGTGTTACTTCACGGGTCTCAAGTACTGTTACACGTAGTCCTACTAAGCTTTCCTTGTTTCAAGGAAAAGCAAATGATATGTCCAGTACAAATTCAATAAAAAATGTTCGGTAAGTCGAGTTACAAGTTGTTTGTTCCATAAAAACTAAGTTAATACCTGATGTTATGCTGATGCTGATGTCAGTTGTGATATCTGTTTAGCACATCAAGTTAACTTTAGTATTTTATTATTTGCATATCTTAATTATATGTAATAACGTGAAAAGCTTGAAATTCTTGCATTTTCTACAGGGCTGATGTGTTAAGAGAAAGCACAGAAGCAGTTTTTGCTGCATGTGATGCTGCACATGGACGCTGGGCTAAGCTGCTAGGTGTTCGTGCTGCTCTACATCCCAAGTTAAGGCTTCAGGAGTTCCTGATCATTTATAATATAACAGAGGAATTCATAGCTGCTACAGAAAAGGTTATTTTTCCCGCTTAAATAATATGCACATATATCCGTATTAATTTCTTAAAAGCAAATTATAATTTTGTCTTCGGCTCTTGTCCTCGTAGATTGGAGGCAGGTTAGGTTACAACATTCGTGGGATTCTGCAGCAACAATCAAAGCAATTTGTTGACCATCAGCATACTGTTCGGGTGAGTACTTATAGTTTTGTTGAAGTTGAGTTTTACAATGTAGCTCTGAACTTAAAAGGTTGTTTCAAATTTCACCAGTACGGTCAGAAGCTTTTAGAGTATGAAGTCTTTAGCCTTGTCCTGCAGTTCCCTATAGATTTAAATTCACTTGTATACGATTCAGCCTTTCGGGTGTATTTGGCAAGCAATATTATTTACACAACAGCGGAGTTCACCATGAATAAAAAACCTTGTGATGAACTGATAGTAGAACAAATGAGGACAGTATGGCTTACAGAATTCTCTGTCAAAAACTCGAATTTCTTCGAAAATTATAATTAGGGTTTGTCAAAGAATATTCTAATGTAGTTTTTGGTTTGACATCAATCTTGGTGCATAGTTGACACACAATTTGTACAGTTTTTGTGTACTGAATATTTTATATTCTGTGAAGATGGCAAAAATTAAGGCAGTTCTTGACCAAGAGACGTGGGTTGCTGTTGATGTTCCCGAAGAATTCCAAGCGATTGTTCTGTCACTGTCATCAACTGACTTTCCTGTTAACGGCATGGAGATTCCTAGCACTGATAGCAACTCAAAGTTCAGTGAGGATGGAATTTCGACAGCTCAAGAACCATCATATTCAACGGAAAACAGTGTTGATAATGGCAATGCAACATCTGTGACAGGCCATGAGAACAGGGCTGAATCCACTTCTCCTCAGATTGAAAATAGTGTTGCTGGGCATGTCAAGTCAATGTCGCAAACCATTGTGCTTGGAGGTGTTGGCTATCATATGGTAAACTGGTTAGTCATCTATATTTATCATTTAATAGTTCAATTCAAGTTGCTCTCTTTTGTAAAGCTTGCTATGCTCAGAACTCAGATAGATTAAAAGGAATATTGTGCATTCCTTTTGCTTTCAAAATTTAGATAGCTGCATTCAGTAACAATCTCTGTATTTATTGTTCCTCTGTATAGTGATATACTTTTTCGTCTTTGTTTATATTTCTTGTCATTTTATCCGTGAGATCATCCGCTGTTCTATAATGCTTCAATTTTGGTTTTCCAGCGGCTTGATATTGCTGAAGATGCTATCAGAATATGTTGACATCAGTAAATGTTTGCCATCGTTATCTTTTGAGGTGGTCCAACGTGTTGTTGAAATACTAAAGCTTTTCAACACTAGGACTTGCCAACTGGTTCTCGGCGCAGGTGCCATGCAGGTACTGTAGTTCTTAACAGTTCGTCCTCATCATCTAAATGTGAATACAGCTCGTACTTTGCTGTGGCAATTCTTCATTGTGCACCTTTGTTTTCCACTTATTATCTGGATTATTTGTCTAAATTTTTAAATAAGTAAGCCTGCACTATATGAACTTGTATATGTATGGACATTTTTTTCTCACAAAAGAAAAAAGAAAACACTATTTTCGGGAAAAGCCAAAAAGGTTGTTACTATGTTTGAAAATAGCACTTTATTTTCCTCAGGCCTTAACCAATCTACAGAGCTGATTTGATGTAGTTATGCAGCCACTTTTTTTGTGGTCAAGAAGTTAGATATTCATAGTATATTTTCCCTTGGTTCTGTTTCAGGTATCTGGTTTGAAATCAATTACTTCTAAGCATTTAGCATTGGCGAGTCAAATCATCAGTTTCATACATTCTTTGATTCCAGGTAAGCATTTTTTTTTCATAAATCTTTTGCCATATTATATAACTTTTATGGTATCCATAAATTCTTTTATACTTCAAGCATAATCATAGAGTTCTGAAGGCTGAGCCTTATCTTATATAGTCACTTCAAGTGATTGTAAGGTAGTTGTACAAAAAGTGATTGTAAGATGCCTTATCTTTTCTGATTAGATGTTTTTAGTTGATCAATTTTGAGATTTTGTGCATAGCTGGTGGGATTAAGGTATGGGAAACTGAAAATCATGGCTCTACCTAAATGATATCTACAATACCAGCTAGAAGCAGACACGTTTTCTCTAGAACCGTTGCTATTTTGGAAATATGATGTAGAAGGGTAAGGAACAACATAAGCTTGAAAAAATACAAGCAAGTAACCAACTAATTTCTGGCTAAGAGACCAGTACCATGTTTAACCATACTGTGGGTAGGATGCAAACCCGAGGCTTTTGGCTAGGTTCACCAGGTGTGCAATTCCCATCTATTTATCCAGAGCCAGGTTCACATACACAATTTGACTTCTTTTGGTTGGTCATAGACATGATTTGCTCGGCAAGTGCTACCCTTCCACTCTTCTACCACATAACCATTTTGCCAGCAGGCCAACTGAACTGGTGATTGGTGAAGCCTCTAACAGCCCACTTCGCCACTGCAATTGGCTGTCCATGTTATGGTGATCTTATTAACATCTCCAGATATGGCAAACCAAATTATGTAAATTCTCACCTTAGCACCACGATTAATCCGACATCCTACTCCCTTACCATCTAGATGCTAATTGCGGCAGGTGTAGTAGCTTGTTGCTTCTCATGTGCTGCAAGAACCGTTCTCAAATCTAGCTCTTCTTTGAACAAAAGCTCAAATCAATCCAAGCTGTGTGCATTCTAGATGTTGTTGGTTTGGTTGGCCCATATCTGATATACCCTCTTCTTGATTTCTTATAATGGACGTGGATGGTACGAGATAAGACTAAATTGCTATCTGACATCAATAAGAGGGACCGCTAAGAGCAACTCTAACAGAGACAGAAAAACACGCCGAAACCGAAAAATTCCGGTGACAATACGGGTTCAGGCCGAAAGAGGCCCAGAACGGAGCCCGAACTCAGCGGCCTGGCCCAAAAAACGAGTTCGGGGGCCCGAGAAACTCGGCGGCCGCCCCGTATTAAAACGGGCCGCGAAGGGGAGTTCGGTTTCCAAACCCTACTCCCCTCCGCCGCTAGCACTCGCTCCGCCGCCGCCAGCCTCCTCTCTGGCAAGCAATTCCGCTGACGCTGCTCCGCCGCTGCTGCCACCACCCCTCCCTTCGCAATGGCGCGCGCAAGACGGAGCGGTAGGGGAGGGGGCCGAATCGGCAGCGGGAAGTCGGCACCGGGTGTGCGGTCGGAGGCGGACTGCGCGAGGCGGGTGCTCTCCGACGGAGCTTAGAAGTAGGCGGCACGAAAGTGGCCGCGTAGGTTCGCGCGCCGGGTGGCGCGCGAGGAGGCGCGCGAAGTGGAAACCGAGGCGCCCCCCGCCGGTTCGTGCAGCCCGCTGGCTCGTGGAGCCGTGTTTTTGGTTCGGATAAATGCGGGCTCTACTAGCATTCAGATTAGAAACCGAACTCGCGAACTGAAAAACGGAAAATCAAATGTCGCGGGAAAATTTGCTGCGATGATCTTGCAAAATGAAACCAACTCTTGCTCCGATCGAGCTACATTCGAAGATAATTTACAAATATTAGCCAAAATACTTCACTAACCCTACCGCGCTCGATAATTTGACTAATTAAACTACGAAATTACCCCCGGGATTGTCACTGGGGCTGTTCTTGCGGCGGAGGAGGGTTTTTCCGCGCCGGCGACGCCCTAGCGACGACGAGCGCGGCCACCTCGAACGGTGCCGCCTCCACGGAGCTCCCGCAGGTGAGAGGTGGCCTGTCTGCGTCGTCGTCGCCACGCGGCGGAAGCTCCGGCATCGGCCAACGCGCGAACCTACGCGGCCACTTGCGTGCCGCCCGCTTCCAAGCTCCGTCGGGGCGCGCCCGCCTCGCGCGGTCAGCCTCCGACCGCACACGCGGCGGACGCGGTGCCGACTTCCCGCCGCCGATTCGGCCCCTTCCCCTACCGGCCCGTCTTGCGCGCGCCATTGCAGAAGGAGGGGTGGTGGCGGAGCGGCGGCGGAATTGCTCGCCGGAGGTGGAGCGGAGATGCGGTGGAGCTGCAGCGGCGGCGGGGGAGTAGGGTTTGGAACCCAACTCGCCCCCGCGCCTTTTATAAATACGGGGCGGCCGTCGATTTTCTTGGGCTCCAGAACTGTATTTTCGGGCCAGGCCGCGATATCGGTCTCTGTTCTGGGCCGATTTCGGCCTGAACCCGTAAACTCGCCGGAATTTTTCGGTTCCAGCCCCTTTTTCTGTATCTGTTAGAGTTGCTCTAAAACTAGATCTTGGTAGATTTTCACTTGCACTTGTTTGTTTTCGTTGAACTGTCCGCATTGGTGGCAGGGATTTTGCTGTGCCTAGCACATGGGTGATAGATCTATTTCCGTACATGCATATACAGCCAACCAAATGTTTAACATAGTCGATCTAAAATGGTACTTTATCGAATCAATTCACCGAATATGCAACATATATCCGACAAGCATGTCTCAAATTTTTTTAGGCAGGAAGAAAAATGTTCACTTTTTCAGACCCCTGTTTGGAAATCCTTGGAAGTATATGTGATTTTGATTTTTTCATTGGTCTGATCATTTCTTGTTTGAAATTGCAGATATCCGGCGAGTACTTTTCATGAAAATACCTGAAGCACGCAAACAGCTGTTGATGTCTGAACTGGATAGAGTTAATCAGGTACGGTTACTGATTTATATATTTGACATTTCATGAGTCAGGCTAGCCGATCTTTTTTTTCCTGTAGTTGCATGAATTTCGTTTCTTACAAGTTTCTAGGAAATAACAGGACTACAAGGTTCATCGAGATGAAATTCATACCAAGCTAGTCCAAATAATGAGAGAGAGATTGCTAGCAAATCTCAGAAAACTACCGCAAATCGTGGAAAGTTGGAATGGACCCGATGATAATGATTTGCAGCCAAGTCTGTTCGCCAAAGCTGTTACAAAGGTAGTTTCACTTTAGATCATTATCAATGGAGGCATCTCTTTATCATTTAATTGCGATTTCTGGCCACACGTTTTGTGACTGTTCAATGATGTACCAGTGGTCTTAAAATGAGTATTAATTTCATTTGTTGCTGCAAGGAAATAGCATCTTAACTCATTTATTAGACTGTCCTTTATCGTCTTTTATTTATAAGAATCTGGTTTCAATTGTTGTCACTAATTTATGTTATTTTTATTCTATCACAGGCCTACTTTCAGTTTGCGTTAATTGTTGTTGAAGTTTTGTTCATATTTTTCTTTTGCAGGAAGTTACTTATTTGCATCGCATCCTTTCTCAAATACTGCTTGAGGTTGATGTGCAGGCAATATTCAGGTGCAGTAATCACCCCTGAACATTTCTTTAGCACTTCTTACACTTTGTATCTTTAGAATCTTTGGGGCATATCTTTTATTTGAGAATGGTGAGATTATCAGTTATGATCTGCTATGCAGGCAATTCCTTGTATGTAGCTGGTTAACTTTCCCATGATATGTATGATACTTTAGTGAAACACTGAACCTATAATAATTAAATATCTTAGTTCTCAAGTATGTGAGAGCAATTTCTAAGTTATTATGTTCTCTACCACATCTCTTATGATGAAGGTCAGTTCATTGGGGTAACAACCATACTGAGGGCCATTCAGCATCACTGAAGGCTAGAGATAGTAGAGAAAGGTGAGACCATATACTGGGGAATGGGGATAAAAACCTTTGAGAGAATATGATGATAACAATTCCTAACATATTAGGTCTAGAGAAAAACGAATTCAAGCTATCTAAAGATAAGATGCACTGTAGGTTGAACTACTTATTTGTAGCTAAAATACTTTGTCCCTGAAGAATGCAACTATTTTTTCAAACAGAATATAAAACTCTGTGACGTAAGTGAGGCTGTTCATGCTGAAGTCACCACGTGAACAGTACCCATATGGGCTTCATGTGAAAATGGCCTTTCCCCTACTTTCGTTACAGTTAGCACCACTAGTTCTACTTCTGATTTTTATGGTACTTTGTGGTTATTCTGGAAATAATTATCCATAGCATGCTTTCCTTGATAATTTTTGACATGTTTGTGTAAGGACGGTTTGTTATTATTTGTTGTTCCCTTGCAAGATCGTATCAAATGCTATTATCCTCTGACCCCTTAATGCAATGCAGACAAGTAGTTCAAATATTCCATTCACATATCACAGAAGCATTTTCAAAGTTGGATGTGAACAGTCCTCAGGCAAAGAACAGGTACTAATACAACTTAGACATTATTTTTCATTGAGTTACAGGCATTCTGTATCTATATTTTTCTAACACTGTAATTTGAACGATTGCTGAACCCAGATTATGTCGAGATGTTCAACATATTCTTGTATGTATTCGAAAGTTGCCTGCTCAGAACTTCAGTGCTGAAACTGTTCGAAATTATGGTCTTCTTGACGAGTTCTTGGCTGAGAAGTTTGGGACTAAAGTTGACGAGTGATTGACATGTACATTAGGAACTGACTCCTGTCTGCAAATGTTCAGTGGTGGTAAATATGGTAAATGGGAAGTTGCTCCAAGATATCACAACTGTTGGCATAAAATCCTGTGCAGGTATACTTTAGTTTCATTCCCTTGTGACTTGTTGCCTTGCTGTCATAGAAAATTATATATCTTCAAATTTAATTGGAAAGTTAATCCTGGTTTGCTTCTCATGGCCTTCCTGAGCATCTAATATAAAGGTCTGCGTAAGCGGTGTCGAGTTGTATCCAAGGGGTTTAGTTGGAGTATTGTGAGATACACTTTGGTTATCCATGATAATTTGACAACCAAATGTTCATGTTTATCTTAAAAATAGTTCCGGACCTCAAATTTTTGCAACCTGGAAAGTAACATGCAACTCTGATTTCCATGCAGGTATTCCTACAAAGGATATCGAAATCAGAGCGCTCTCTATGACGACAATTACCAAGTCAGTGTACACAGTAGTGCTTTGTGAGACCATGCCAATAGTTTTCCACACCTGAGCAGAAAGTTTTGCACCGTACTTTTGCCATGTAGCATTTGATCTTTTGCTTGTTCCACCCCTTTTGGGGAAAGCTGATATCGGTTAGATGTTGGCTATAGAGCCATAGAGGCAGAGGGAACCTGACAGTTTCGGCAGCACGGCCCATTCTTTGCACATTGCGTCCTGCTGTCAGGTGCAGTGTATTGGATATCCTGTTGATGCAGCCAATGTATTTTGTCCTGTAAGGTTTGTAACTATTCTTCTCAGTGCAGTAATAAGTAATTGTTTACTGTTAGTACAGGCAAATATTCAAACTATACGTGGGTACTTGCAGAAATTCTGTGCTTAGGCGCACCCACTTTTGTTTATCTGTACAAAAAATGTAACTGCGGGTTATAATTTTATTCCCAAAGCCTGGAAATTGATTAAACATGGTAGCTTTGTTGTGCGTCGCTGTCTGCGATTTCATAAATATCACTACTACCTCCACCCCAAAAAGGGGATATTTTATAATATACCACACTTTTCTTTGATTCTCTATTATTTACCATGTGACCACCACATGTCAGTGACAATGACAGGTGGTGGTCATGTGGTAAATAATAAAGAATAAAAAAAGTGTGGTATATTATAAAATTCCCCCCCAAAAAGGATGTTGTAGACAAATCTGTGACATCTTTTTGGTACAGAGGGAGTAGTTATTTCTGCTGGAGATTTGATAAATTTTCAAAGCCTTATAATGTTATATGGTTTTGATGTGCAAAACATTCTTGAATTTCTGGTAAACTTGTTTCAAGTGCATGAAAATGCCAAAGTCTGAATAAAAGTCGAGGTTGCAAGCTGCTTTTTGTTGGTTTTTTCTATATACTAGCAGGGGCTGGCGCGGCGGCACGCCGCGCCCTTATGTAGCCTTGATGAAGAACAGAAAAAAAAAACTACTGCAATGTAATTAAAGGATGAGCATCTAAGACGGCTCACCTTTTTAGTACCGAGATTTCTTATGTTGTGCACACCTTACACTATGAATGAAGATCTGTGTGTGATAAGCAAAAAAAGTACTTATAAAACACTAAGTGATAATACGTTCTATTGAACCTATGAGGAAATGTGTGAGCCATAATATTTGGTTACAACCATTATTCAAGGCATGGAGAAACGAAACAGGAATGGGCGGATTGCATTTTGATAGCCCTATGTGGAACTTGTCATTCCTCGGTTTGAATTTGATCATGCACCGGGCTGCACATCTCTCGACCCAGCCTCCGCTTGATAGCTGAAAGAGACAAATCTAGTAGTATATGTTGTGTTCTGAAATACACCAAAACCCAACTATGCAAACTAACCAACGGGACAACAGTTAGATCAATTTTATATCAATACATTACCATATAGGGCCTGGCGGTATGTACTCTACATATTGCTTCATTTCCGTCCAATATCAATGGAATCCCGTGGAACATCAACTCCTAAAAGATATCTAGTGTACATCAACAACTATGGAAGGCAATGACAGAAAGTTAGATATCCCAATTTTGCATACCTAAAGCTCATATCTTTTACACTCGAGCACACAAATTGCCTTCCGTACGAAGAGAATCAAGGTAACCAATAATTGCAAGAATGAACAGAGCAATTCTTATATTTGTATAACTTCTTTTCAATCGAATGTATAATTACTACCATGATTAAAAAAATTATGTAACTTCCGAGCACAGCTAAATAATTCTAACCAAATATACAATTATTCGAGGCTGATTTCTTTCAAGCATCAATGGCCCATACCTATGCTTACGTAGTATAGCCATAAAAAATGACTTCTACCAATTTTTTATTCAGCTCCATGTAATTTACAAAACAAAGTGTAACAATGCAACAATGATAGGAGCCAGAGGTGCTTATGATAGAAAATTTCCAGCAACATCAGGACGTGGGACCAAAGCAAGAACTTTCTGAAATTAAACATGAGTGAGACATACAAACCTGCCATACTTGTCAGCATAAGAAGTTTGAGGGCAAGTACTCGCAAAACTGGAACTGAGAGAAAAAAAAAAAGCGAGTCATAATTGAAGAAATTTTGGATTGCCTACATTTCACAAAATAAAAATTTGTATCAGCATCTCTCTAGAATGAAACAGAAAGAAACCCTCCAAAGATATACAATATCAGTACTGATACTGATGGTAGAAAAAGAGTGACCTTCAGATCAAGCGGAGATAATACATGTAGTAGAAAACATAAATAATTTAAGAACCTATAATCAACCTACAAATTTGACCTTCACATAAGTAGTCTTGAACCGTCATCTTGGACGAAATATGTAGTGAGAAAATATATCTTACCATGCCCTACCGCTTGTTTAACGCTTCTATATAGAACTTGAAACATCAAGAACAGAAGAGAATACTTCCTAATAATGGGAACAACCTCTCGAAGTTTTGACCTGAACAACAGAAATCCAAGGCAATTAGCATCATTTTGTACCAGTCATCTTGCAAAAAGGATCTTTTGTTAACAAACAAATAATGAAAACAATGAGATGATTTTTAGGAAAAATATGCTAATTCTGTGTATAGGGAGCAAACCAGGAAAAGTTAAAATAACTGACACAAATTGTACTATAGTAGGATCTGATGATACCACACTCTTTTACTTTACTCTACCTCATGGGTCGTTATACCGTAGGTTTATAGTCTTGCCTATGAAGTGATGACTCCAAGCCAAGGTGCCTAGAAGTGGCTGGATTGGTTGTTTCTAGGATTGCTCATGGCCAATGACCTATGATCTATGTTGGTGCTTGTGTGGATGAGCTGCTACATCGCGGGCACAAATTGTTGGAGGCCCCGTCTCATTGTTTGGAGCTGGAACAGCCGAAATGGAGGTTTTCTCCATGGAACTTGTGAAGACTGAGATGTTGGAGTAGATACCAATGGTAAAACTATTGTTTACCCATGCAGCACAATTTGATTATGGACTGTCGACGCAGCAAATGTTGCTTACTTGCTAAAAGTAGGGAAGAATATTGTTTAATCCTTGAGTAACGGATAATGAAATTGGAAAATCATATTTTTAATATGAGAAGCATGTGTTCCTGATATATGTCGATAGTCTAGAGGTGATCTATCTATCCTTCAGCTCGATCTCAATTAATCTCATAGTTTAAAATAGCGGGCTATTTCATTTAGCCGCAATTTTTTTGGAGGCTATAAAAGGCTATAGCCGGGTTATAGCGGGCTATTCTATTTAGCTTTTTTTTTAAATTGAAATATTTCAGTCATATCTTACCAAAAGAAGAGGAAAACTATGACTCAAATACGATTCGTGATACAAATTCTTCATCAAATAAGTATTCAGTTATTCAACTCACAAATTTTATCTAATTATATTGAACGCAAATTCGGAAAACAAGAAATAAAAAAGAGAAGAGAAGATAAATTTAAAATGCACGAGGTTTAGCGGCTAAATTAAAGGCTAAATAGGGGCTAAATTGGGCTATAGCCGGCTATTAGCGGTTTTTTCTCATTTAGCCTATAAAGGGCATAGCCGCAGCGGCGGGTCTCCCGGAAGGCTATAGCTGGGCTATAGCCGGCTATTTAAAACCATAATCTATGTTGGGTAGCAAAATGTGTATCTTGTCTTTCCAATGAAGCTAATGTGAACATAAAATCTGTAGCACCATGTTTAGTTGCAAACAAAGCAAGAAATAGGACTTGCCGATGACATGACCACGACAACGATGTGGATGTTGTTGATGGATACATGCTTTCTGACGGACTCTTCCTCAGCCAAGCCATGAATGTGCCACATCATGTCGTCTCAAACTGAGCAAAAGAAACAATACAAAATCTGTTACCTTATGCAAATACAGAGGATCAAATAAATAAACGGGCCGATACACCACAAATGAAACATATGTTATGAAAATTCAAATGATTTTCACTATATACTCACTTATTGGATTCCTTCGTAGAATAAATCTACAACATTCATTGGAGTCATTCACTTCGGTGGAAAACAACGGCAAGGGAAACTAAAATTGAGCGCACACATGCATTTTATTTCATTCACAACTGTACATATATGCTGAAAAGAAAATAATGACCAGTCATAATACATAAACCACCTTCTTTCTAGCTCTTCACACATGTGAATGATAGAAGTTATACCGTGATGGGCTCCACACGGTGATGAGTACATATGTTTACACAAGGAAACTGTACATGTGCTCTCAAGCAAAGTGAACATGAGCTTCATACTATTTTAATTATAATGCATAAAGTGGTACCCTTTAACTTAGTATAGTATTTTAGGTAAAACTTAGGGCGCTCCCGATGCTCTCGAACCTTCATAACTGGATAGCATGGCATGTGCAGCCTAGATTTCAGGGTGTGGAGTTGCACAATACTCTGATGATGTCCCATAGAGATAGAATTTTGTCAGACATTTCGCTGATAGAGTGTGTTATTGACCTCCAAATTTCCCATTTCAAAGAATCAGCTGAAATTACTGGATTGTTCACTAAACAAGAAGTTGGAAAGTCTCCCTTGCGGGTATAGGCCAGATGCCAAATAGTGAAATGTAATTGGTGAACCAGCTGACCTACAGTCAAGCCCCCTAATACTCATAAAAACTCCTTTTTCATAATTTTCCATGCAGAAACATATACATAAAAGCATTAACGGAGAAAAAGTAGGGCTGCTAAGATACGCTCGAAGTCATGGCAGCAAGTGACTCAGGCAAAAAAATAATTTAATTAATCCTTCTTAATTTGTTTGTTCAGTAACAATGAATGCATGTCCATGCCGTAAATGTGAATATCATTTGTTGTGTTCAAAGTGTCAACACATAATTTAGAGATGAAAATATAGCAAAATTTTGTGAAGCTAAAAAAAATGCTTGCCAATAACTTGTAAGACATAACCAATATATTTCATACCGAAGACAATATGCAGTGAAGTTTTCTTTAAGTTATTTGTCATGAAAAAGGACAGAAATCCCAGGATAAACAAAATACAAGGTGACTTTCTGCAGGAGCATGCATTGAAGCATCAGACTTTCCACTGAAAGTTCTATTTAAGTAGAAAAAATCAGATCAAATAAAGAGGATGATAAAGATACAGGCCTAAACATCCCCACCATTAGCGGTACTAACAACTCATGTTGCTATTTTAGACAATGATAGTACAGTTAGTGTTGGATCTTACCTAATAGTAAATTTCTGTTCACTTTTGCTTCCAAAAAGTTGTGTTTGAACCTAGCGTGGTCCGAACAAATAATACACCTGCTACCATTTTTGTTAACTTACTTAGTGGCAGCAAACACAACTCCTGCTAGAGCTTTTACACTACCTTGGTAAGTACAGAAACTCCATATATTTATAAGGATTAGTAAATAAGCAGCACGATCTCCTAAAGATGTTTGTGGCATATATCTCAATATGAAACCGTGGTAGTCGGTAAAGCAATCAAAAAGGGAAAATGATTCCTAAAAGGAAGTCAGGTGCCTTATTTAAATGGAAATAGTAGTTGTCACCAGACTAAGAGAGGTCCTGGTAAAACTCTCAGGGATACTCAAGACCGATGAAGCTGAACTGCGTATTCTTTAACTAAGAATCAAGTAGTAGCATAATTAAAAAGCAAAAAAAGCATGACCTGAACTGTCAATGTGCCTGATTATATTTTTACTTCTACACTAAGAGTTCATGTTTTTACGAAACAATACAAAAAAATTCAGGTTCACTGAAGCACCCATTCAGAAGAGATGTCCATACTGAAATAGGGTCTAAAGGT
The DNA here is from genome assembly GCF_022539505.1 of Lolium rigidum. Classification (NCBI taxonomy): domain Eukaryota; kingdom Viridiplantae; phylum Streptophyta; class Magnoliopsida; order Poales; family Poaceae; genus Lolium; species Lolium rigidum. The sequence goes on from NC_061514.1 coordinate 305,440,461, forward strand.
TTTTCTGCTTTCTTACTTTGAAGTACTGCATAGATTGAACAACTGAAACACTGATCTGAACTGCAGTATCACACACATGAACGTTTCTGGATAATAATATTACATGTTACAGAGTAGTGCTAGCAATATCATGGTATTCTTTTTTACACTATGAAAGTCACATATGCACCAAGTTGATTGAGTTTTCCTTTGCGTAGAAAAATGGTAGTATAGCTATCACAATGACTGGTCGTATATTTACAAAGATAGGGCAAGCAGTGATATTATGACGATACAAAAAAAGATAATGCTACTGACGAAGTTGTAGTATATAAAATCTATATTATAGTATATTCGTTTGCAGAGGAAGGCCTGCACATCATTTCTGATAATTCAAGTATTTATGCACAAGGAAATGGTAGTAAGCTGAGGCATTGCAATCTACTGATTTGTGGAGGAGTAACTCACGGTGAACAACAATGAAGTCCAACTCTTATGAGTTTTACCGCGTCTTGATCCCTATATTCCCAAGTGCGTGCAATTCACACAAGAACTTTCCACTGATAGCCTCAGGAGAATTCTACATATTTGCACGCAGTATGACTTCTTAGTATAGATAGACGCACATTGCAAGGCAATCGAAAGGTCAACAATGCAACTCAGAGGAATATTAGTTTTCTTACGAACATAAGAATGTTTAATTTCGCGTAAAGGTTGAGAAAAGCAGGACAGGAAAGGAAACTAAATAAAGGAAGGAAGGATGCACAAATTGATTTATGATGAGTTCACTTCTCGGAGCCAGGTGTCCTCGGAGCTGTCAGAACTGCAAGTCAGCCTGTGAACTGTGAGAGCAATTGCAGAGAATACGGAGATGTGATGATGATAAAAAGAAGGCGGCGACAATGAAATGAAGAGTGGACCGAAACAGCTATCTAATTCTTTTTGAAGCCACTATATTATAAAGTATGTAGTGATAAAAAAAATCATAATGAAAGAAGGCCTTCACCTCCATTTCTCAATATCATTTTCATTAAGGGGTCGTAGAAGCAAAAGCTTGCTGGAGGCCGGCCAGATTCAGAAGTCTGCTGAAACTCCATTAGTTGAATTCCAGAAATGCACATGGAATCGAGATTAGCTCTATGCAAAATAGCATGAACAGATTTAAAACTGAAGCTTCTCTGCATCTTACAATCTGAATCAAGGCAGAAAATTTGCTCAATCACGTTCTAACAAAATTTCCCAAATGGCGCCTCCATCGTTGAGATATCAGTACAATAGGATACCTAAAAACGGTGATTGTTTCACCAATTGTTCTAGAATAAAACTACTCCTATCATAGATTATGCAAACGCCTAAATCAATCGTGGATGGAAGACCAAGGGATACGGGGTTGATAGCAGCTCAATGTTGCAGACGGTACACACCTGCTGGCAACTCTGTGAAAGCCGGATAAGACCATGGGCCCATGGTGGCGTTCTTGATGGGAACTGCCCAGCGAGTGCAGCTCGCGGACGACCTAGGCACTGCTAAGGGCACACCATGTGCCCAGAACAGCATGACCCGAAGAAGCCGGCAGCCAAACTCGAATCTAGCCTTGAAAAACGCTGGTGTTGGATTGGGGGACACAAGATCCGGCGGATCCACATCAGAATTATGGAGAAGAGCCCCTCCATCGTCCATCCTACTGGTCACCATGGATAGGAGAGAGCAGAGTAAGCAGAAAGCCCATCCTCAATCATGACTTATTGTGAAGATAGGGCAACTCACCTCGAGGCAGATTCTCGTCCCTTTCACATCCGACCACCTAGCTTGGCCGACGGTGATGGATGGAGGGATGCCTGAAACGGGGGCGGCGGAGGGAGGGGTGGCCGCTGGTGATGGGAGGGTGGAGGTCGAAAATGGGGGCCGCGGATGGAGGGGACTCCACCGCGTGCAATCTCGTCGGAGTTCATAGGCGGCGGGCGCTCCATCCGAAATGCTTTCGTCCCGACGCAGCGGCCATGGCGTTTCCACACCACCTCGCCTGTCGTCGGAAGAGAGCCCTGGCGCAGGGGTAATCCAGAGGCGAGGTAGCATTGGCCTGCAGAAGTGCAGGGGCGCGCGTAGCTTCGTCGAGAATAGCGGGCCAGGACTCCTAGATCGTTCGGTCAAAGCGGTGATGAATGAGACAATTTCTAATGGGACCACGGGCCAGAATTGCTCACAAAATTCTATACGGCACCGAATCTGTACACAGAGAAAACCCCAGCGAAAATTAAACCATCCAAAGGATTACGTGTTACCACCGTAATAATCTGAAAGAAGTCTCAAAATTCCCACAAAAATCGAAGTGGTTCACGTTTAATATAGTAGTTATTAGAAGATAGTGGAGAAATAATAGTAACTTACTTTTTTTTTTTCTGGCGAAAATACTTAGTTGATGCCACAAGTCATCTGATCTGAATACTGAGATTCGTGTAAGTGGAAATAGTCGCTCCCTTTGATTCTGTTGATAAGATTATCAAGTTTCTTTTTTGTAGTTGTCTAGTAGTTGTTTCACAGTACTGGAGCTTTGAAAGAATTTATGTGATCCTAATTTAACGAAATCCGAATGATCGTTATTTTTGATTGATCAACGCAGCAAACGTAGTGTCAGAAAAGAAACAGAGCAAATGCGTATGTACGTTTTCAAATAATAAATGAAATGAAATAAAATAAGCAAAGTCGAAACATTATCCGAGTGAGTATTTTCCGTCGACCCAATGAATAAAAAACCAACACATTTTCGTGAGGACAAAAAGAAAAAAGAAAATGGTTCTTCTCCTCCCGTCCCCTGTGCCACGAGCACCGTACGGAGCAGCAGCCGCGTCCACGTCGTCGCCGTTATCCACTTTCCTGCGGCCAAGGCGTCATCCTCTCGCCGGCGTGCGCTGCTGCGCTCGTCGGACCCCTCCGCCCGCCGCCGTTGGTGAAGAGGCTGCTGCTTCTTGGGCCGCGGCCGTGCCATGGAAGGCCACAGTCTCCGGCGCCCTCGCTCTCACCTTATCCATCTCTTGCTGTAAGTTCATCTTGGTCATTTTCGAGAACCTGTTCATCTTGGTCATGGGCAGAAAGAGAAAGCGAAAGAAGTAGTACAAATTTTACAGTCGAGGAAGTGCGTAGTTGCTGCTATACATAATAATCCGTCTCATGCCTACCTGCAGTTGTTGGTTTGGCCAACGCGAAGGCTGGGGTCAACAAACCGGAGCTGCTTCCCAAGGAGTTCACCACCGTCATTGATGTCGCTGGGTTTCTCTCCTCGGGCCAGGTAAACCCAGACCTCGAATCTTGTAGGAGCTGTTGGATGATTCAGGACTATTTGCAAATTTGATTATTTTGGCAGTGATGATTGATATCCCTGTCATGCCACGGTGCTGTAGAAACACAACTGTGCATTGACATGTTGTACCCAACTCTGACTACTTAGTGGAAAACAAAGTGTTATCTGTATATATAGCTCTTATCTTCATAAATCTTGCAGTAGTACCTTTTTTTTAATCTTTTTTTTGCACTGATGTTTAGTGAAAGGAAATCACTGCTATTTGATTCAAGTGTCACGCCTTAAATTGTTAGATGTAGTTCCTGATGCGCTTTAGCATGTCATACTACTGGCCTATAAATTTCTAGCTTACAGTGAATTTTGTTTCAAAGGGTAGGCTCTACACATTTTATTCTGGTGCTAACAATTGAACTACAATGCTGTAATCGATAGTTGCTGACGATTTGAACTCGCTCTTAGGAAAATCGTTTGCGTCAAGAGATACAAGACCTGGAGAAGGACACTGGGTACAAGTTGAGGGTTCTCGCACAAAATTACCCTGACACTCCAGGTGGCATTTGCTTCTTCATTCACATGTTGCACGGTTCTCGCTATTATCACATTTTTTTTCATCTTCTCTGTTATAGATAACAGGATGCCATGACTGTGCACATGTATCATATCACGTATGATTGATTAAGGCTCCCTTCCACACTTTTTACAGGATTGGCTATAAAAGATTTTTGGCAAGTTGATGACCGAACTATCGTGTTCGTTGCAGATCCCACATTTGGTATGCTACTTCTGTTTTAAACAGAATCTTCGTACTGGATTTTCTTGTTCCTCTATGCCATGTCTAGTTCGTTACCTGAATAGCAAAAGACTGATCCCCCATTTGAATTGGAAGTTCTGTTCTGCTTAAAGTTCAAAGTTAGAGCAGTTTCTAAATCTTAGTGGTGCAATCCTTGAAAACAAATGAAAGCTGGTGCCAAGGCTTTCAGAAATAGTCAGTGACAACCAAGTTCACACTCGTCCCTGTGACACCACACCATGCACGCACGTGATCCTGACCCGGAATTCCAGATTTATTACATGACAGCACATTCTAATTTTGAAAATAGAAGTGCACCCATGCATTTACTTAGATGCTGCGTGCGCGCACTCGTGCTTGCTGGCAGGATAAAGTGCTGAACGTACATGGCTGTGTTATTGCAGGTAACATTATAAATTTCAACATTGGTTCATTGATTGATCTAGACATTCCTCAGAGCTTCTGGAGCCGTGTTGCGGGGAAGTACGGAAACATGTTCTACTGGAAAGAAAAGGTTGCGTTCTTTTTTAAAGGGGTTTGATTAGACATAAAAAAACACTTGAGAGAAGATCATAGTGCAATATTGCTTAGAATTCCTGTAGCTTTTCCTGACCATGCCTTTGTTTTTGGCACATGGAGCAGGGAGAAGATGCATCAATTGAAGGTGCTGTGACAGCAATATCTCGCTGTCTCAGAGAGCCCACAGGGCCAAGTAACTGTTCGGAAGTATTTTAGAGGCGAACGCTCAGCGTGGAAGGACTGAAACACGAGAAGGATGGTGCATACTATGTACAGAATCGGAATGTCGCAGTTACAGAAACTAAACGTATTTTCCCATTAATTTTTCTAATCAAAGGACATTTTTTTTTACCACTTGGTCCAACGCCGAAACGATTCAACTACTGCAAAAACCGCAAAACCCGGAGAAAAACCAAAAGAACAGCCGAAAACAGAAAAGAAAACAAAAAACCGGGAGAACCAGAAAGAAACCAAACTGAAAGGTTCTGAAAACTTCTTTTTTTTTTTTTTTTTTCGAGAGTGCGCCAATGGCGCACCTTATCTTTATAGAGGGGGAAAGAATATTTACAAGAGCCAAGAGACGCTACAACCAGCTCTCTTGGGGGAACTCCACAACTCACACAAGCCTACTCTCGCGGCACGACATCACTCCCTCCTACCCTAGCTAACTCCCAAAGCTTGAACTCCTCTGTGACACTATCTATAATCTGCAAATGATCAAGTTGTTTCTGCCGATTCCAAAAGTCCTAGCATTTCTTTGCTTCCAGAGGGTCCAGGCCACCAAGATCACCAAGGTATCGAAACGCTTTATGTCCTTCTTGTGCACCCTATCTCTCGTCGCGTTCCACCAGGCCTGGAAAGAGCGGCGCCCCTGCGGTTCCTCCACCTGTAGATTCCCAGACCATTCTCGCATAGGGGCACTGGGTGAGAATATGGTCTACCGTGTCCTCCTCTTGCAGGCAGGTGTAGCACGCGTGAGTGTGATCCTCCAGACCATGCCTGAACCTCCTGTCCGCCGTCCACAGTCTGTATCTGAGCGCAAGCCACACAAAAATTTTGCACTTCAGGGGCGCAAAAGATTTCCACAGCGGTCTCATCGCCTCCAGACTCCAGTGCTACCTGCTACGCAAATGGGCTGCAGCCCAACGGGATTCCCGCCTGGGCGATGCCCATTATTGCATGCAATGAGCGTGCAATAGGGTTTACCTATTCTCTGTCCAATGCGGGCGCTACCTAGCACGCTGCACCAGACGCGGACGGGATAGGTGAGGTCAGGCCCGTTAGCGAGGGCGTACAGTTTTCTTAAGGTGTACGGACTTATAGTACCAGTGGCGCATCCATGCCACAGATGTACGGTATCGGTGGGGCATTCAAGCCACACCACTAAAATCAACCAATTAGTAGCGTGTCCTTCTTAAAAAAAAGTTAGTAGCGTGTTGTATATGCCTTGCAAGTAAGTGTACGCGCCGCTGGTAGCCTTTTGAACACGCCACTAACGGATTTCCTGGAGCGTGTATTTTGTTTACATTACGACATATTATACGGTACATGTGAACATCGAAAGCAGTAATATATCGGTTCAATCACTCTTTAAATTAGTTCACCACACATATATCCATATACATACCCAAATAGATGTTACTACACCTATTTATCCAAATAAAATCTTTCACAATTATTATGTTTATCATCTAAAACCTATGCATCACTCAAAGAGATACAATAAGTACATGATCAACAGAAGCATGACGAGGGCCACCATCGTCGTCCTACTAGACGATGCAACTCCATGCTGGTGGAGGGCAACTCCATGGTTTCCACCCTTTTGCTCCGCTAGGAACTGCAAATAATCTTCTTCTGCCTCCTCTAAGATATTAAACTTTTGGTAGCCGTAGTTGCGGTACCGTTCACTTGTTTCTGGCACTACCTCCAGGATTTTGAACTCCTAGAATATCTATCGGGGGGATGACCCCCGGTATGCCAAAGGCATGCCAAACCGGATGGTGTGAGCCATCGAGATACCGTTTAAAGATTGTTCCGGAAAACAAAGGTTGGATTGTGACTAAGTGAACCATACCGGTATCCCAGGAGGGGTATACCGGAACCGGCTAAGAAGGTACCGGATTACCGGTACAGACTACACTGTAGCACGTCGGCATGACTGGTCAAAGATGCTCTCAAGAGCTAGAAGACAAAGATGAGCGAAGCACTTCAGCTTTAAACGAAGGCATGACGCCAAAAGCAGAAGATGACGTAAAAGGTACCGGAGGATGTCACCGTTCCTGATTAAAGGATTACCGGTGTCATCCCGGCCAAAGTGGCTTTGTAAAGTAGTTTGTCTAGTCAAAGATGTCATTAGGGTTTCCTAGGGTTTCTTCCCCTGTAAGCCACCCTCTCCCCTATATAAGGAGAGGGAGCACCCCCTTGTGCGGGTACGTGATAAATAAAGGTGATAATAGAGAGATAGAGGTCTTACGAGATTCACCGCTGTTAGAGAGTACTTGTACAGTACATCTTCAACCTCTGGCCAAGGCCAAGTTCACCAATAAAGATACCGGAATCCATCCGGAGTTCATCCCATCCTTACCAAAACCTTCCCCCGAATCATCTAGCGCACATTCGGCCCCAAGTTTAGCCATCCCATGGCATCTGTCTGTTCACTACGACGACAGTTGGCGCCCACCGTGGGGCCAGCAGCTGCGCTTGCTGGAGTACATATTCGGGCGGGCCTCCTCACCATCGCCGGCAGCGTCGAAGTGCTGGTGGTTGGCGCGGCTGACGCCGGCAAGGGAGCTGCGGCGGAAGGCGCGGGACAGACGAAGTCCACGCGCACGGCCAAGCCGCCGACCGAGCGCAACCAGGAAGTTGCAGGTGCATCTACAGCACCACCGGAGACTCCTCTTCAAGCGGCTATGAGCGTGCTGGCGACGCCCATCGCGCAGAACATCGATCCGGCTGCGGCACAGGCGGAGCTGGAGGCGCAGCGCCAGAAGTTGCTCTCCGGAGGCGCAAACATCATCCGGGTGGAGCGTGAGCTGAACCTGACCCTACGTGAGTATAACGCAGCCCATGGCTTTGCTTCTGTTAGTGCTCAGGCTGCTAGAGTACCGGAAAACTGGCTTAGAGCTCGTAACCTAGACCAGGATCTGCGTAAGGAAGTTCTTGCCGGAAAAAGTGTCTATGCGTCGCTGAGCATTGTAGAGAAACCTAAGTATAGCAGTCCGGATAAAACCATAAAGGCTGCTAGGGCTGCAATAGAGCTGTGTGAATCGCTTACCGGAGACGCTTTGGCAAAACAGCAAGAGCGTGCTAGGGAGTTGCTCGACATGATTCAGGAACAAAACGCTGAGCAGTTTGCTAAGGTAAACAAAGCTACGGCTTCAAAATCTGTGCGTTTTACAAAAAATGCCGGAAGCAAGTCCCAGGGGCAAGCATCGTCCCCCCATCCGGACAAGAGAAAAGAAAAAGAAATGAATGCGCAACAAATGACTGTGTATGATTCGGTACTTGCCGGAAAATAACAAGCCGGGCGACACGAGGCCGGTAGAAAAAATCAAGGGGCAGTACGCGGGTATGCCGGAAAGGGCTACGCCGGAAATGATTATGCTGGTAGAGAAGGAAGCAGGCAAAATTATCGTGCAGTGATACGTCTCAAACGTATCTATAATTTCTTATGTTCCATGCTAGTTTTATGACAATACTCACATGTTTTATATACACTTTATATCATTTTGATGCATTTTCCGGCACTAACCTATTAACAAGATGCCGAAGCGCCAGTTCTTGTTTTCTGCTGTTTTTGGTTTCAGAAATCCTACGCAGGAAATATTCTCGGAATTGGACGAAACAAAAGCCCACGGTCTTATTTTCCACGGAGCCTTCCCGAAGTCCGAAGAGGAGACAAAGAGGGGCGACGAGGAGGCCACACCCTAGGGGGGCGTGGCCCCACCCCTGGCCGCGCCGCCTTATGGGGTGGGCCCCTCGAGCGTCCCCCGACTCTGCCCCTTCGCTTATATAATATCTCCGTCGCGAAAACCCTAGTACCGAGAGCCACGATACGAGAAAACATACTGAGACGCCGCCGCCGTCAACCTCATCTCAGGAGGTTCTGAAGATCGCCTCCGGCACCCTGCCGGAGAGGGGAATCATCACCAGAGGGCTCTACATCACCATGCCCGCCTCCGGACTGATGCGTGAGTAGTTCATCCTTGGACTATGGGTCCATAGCAGTAGCTAGATGGTTGTCTTCTCCTCTTGTGTTATCATGTTTAGATCTTGTGAGCTGCCTATCATGATCAAGATCATCTATTTGTAATGCTACATGTTGTGTTTGTTGGGATCCGATGAATATGGAATACTATGTCAAGTTGATTATTGATCTATCATATATGTGTTGTTTATGATCTTGCATGCTCTCCGTTGCTAGTAGAGGCTCTGGCCAAGTTGATACTTGTAACTCCAAGAGGGAGTATTTATGCTCGATAGTGGGTTCATGCCTCCATTGAATCCGGGACGATGACGAAAAGTTCTAAGGTTGTGGATGTGCTCGTTGCCACTAGGGATAAAACATCAATGCTTTGTCTAAGGATATTTGTATTGTTTACATTACGCACGTACTTAATGCAATTGTCTGTTGTTTGCAACTTAATACTGGAAGGGGTGCGGATGCTAACCCGAAGGTGGACTTTTTAGGCATAGATGCATGCTGGATAGCGGTCTATGTTCTTTGTCGTAATTCCCTAAGTAAATCTCATATTAGTCATGATGATATGTATGTGCATTGTTATGCCCTCTCTATTTGTCAGTTGCCCAACTGTAATTTGTTCACCCAACATGCTATTTATCTTATTGGAGAGACACCACTAGTGAACTGTGGACCCCGGTCCATTCTTTTACATCTGAAATACAATCTACTGCAATCACTGTTCTCTGTTGTTCTTTGCAAACAAACATCATTCTCCACACCATACGTTTAATCCTTTGTTTACGAGCAAGCCGGTGAGATTGACAACCTCCATCGGTAAGTTGGGGCAAAGTATTTTGATTGTGTTGTGCAGGTTCCACATTGGCGCTGGAATCCTTGGTGTTGCGCCGCACTACACTCCTTCACCAACAACCTTCACGTGGCCTTCATCTCCTACTGGTTCGATAACCTTGGTTTCTTACTGAGGGAAAACTTGCTGCTGTACGCATCACACCTTCCTCTTGGGGTTCCCAACGGACGTGTGCTTTACCGTCACAAGCATACAGCAAGAGCAGCGTATGTGGAGGAGGAAATGCCTCCGCCAAGGTACCGACAGGCAAGGGCCGCGGTACCGAAACGTTATGATGAAGCGGATTCAGGAACTGAAAGAATTGCAGCCTACCGGAATCCTTTAGGAGAACGGCTAGGGGAAAGATGCCAACCAGACTGGGATGCGAGGCACAGGCTGGATAGGGTATACTTGTTTGAAATGATCGAGGCAGAAAGTCCTCCGGGCCCAAAATGCTTTGGCCCACGAATCATGAGAGAGGAACCACCGGTTCGCAACTTCCAGTTGCCGCGTGACACAAAAACATATGATGGCACTACTAAGCCGGAAGACTGGCTTGCGGACTACGTGACCGCAATTTATGTTGCTGGCGGCGGAGGAACCGTCACAGGCGGAGGAAACCGGCGCTGGGCCGTGAGAATCATACCGTCCTTCCTGGTAGGACTGGCACGCATTTGGCTTAACAAACTGCCGGCAGAAAGCATAAATGGCTGGTTAGATTTTGAGGAAGCTTTTGTGAGTAACTTCAGCAGTACTTACCGGAGGCCAAACAGGCCACAGCAGCTCGCTTTATGCGTGCATCGCTCTAATGAAACAGACCGGGATTACCTGTCCTGGTGGAACTCCACGAGGAACTCATGCGAAGGAGTGATAGAGGCACAAGCCATTGCATGGTTTTGCAATGGGTGCAGAAGAGGCTCACCGCTGTGGCAAAAGCTACAGAGAAACATGCCAACAACTTTGGCAGAAATGGTACGTGTGGCAGACAGCTACGCATTGGGAGACCCAATGCAACCGGCAGTGCAAGCCAATTCGGCGCAAACAAGCCAACCACGCCAGGATCAATACCGGGATAACCGGCACAACAAGAGAAGGGAAGATTTTTTGGATCGGAGGTACGGTCCGCAGCAAGTAGCCGCGGTGCAGGATAACTCCGGCGCCAGCGGAAGCCAGAGGCAAAAAACCGGATCGCAGCCATGGGCGGGTCCTAAAAAACAATGGGTTGAAAAGAAGCCGTGGGGCGAGAAAAAGAATTGGCAAGAACATGCAAGATACACCATGGAATCGGCTATGGAACAACCATGCCGGTGGCACACTCCAAATCCGGCAAAGTCGGCAAACCATTTGACAAAGGATTGTTCTTGGACCAAGTACCTGATGTTGAAGGGTGCAGTAAAAGATGCGCAAGCACAAGGCTGTACTACGATGTTGCCACCATCGCAAGACATGTTGCGCCAACAGCTTCCACCACCGCCGGCGCTTACCGGAGCAAATGCTCTACCGGTACAGCCTCAGCCAAACCGGCAGCAGCACCAGCAAGTTCATCAGGTGGGAGATGGCAATGGCCAACCGCCACCGCCGGCACCTTTAGGCCGGAATATTTACCAGGATCCGGACTTGTGCTGTGTTGTGTTCGTTACTGAGCCAACAGATAGGCAAAGCGTGCATCGCCATTCCATGGAGGTAAACGCTGTGATGCCGGCAATCCCAAAATACATGCTGTGGTCAGATCAGGAAATTACCTGATCATTCAGGGATCACCCGAAAATAATGCCAAACCCTGGACGATACGCTCTTGTTGTGGACCCAATCATGCATGGGCCAACGACTTGAGTCCGGTTCAGCAAGGTGCTGATAGACAATGGGAGCAACATAAACATTATGTACCGGCACACCATGCGTACGCTGGGAATAACTGAAAACATGCTACAACCAACTCACACTACGTTCCACGGAATCGTTCCGGATTTGTCCTGCTCACCCATGGGAAAAGTCCGGGTGGATGTGTCGTTTGGAGGACGCGATAATTGCCGTGGAAAACATTCTGTTCGAGGTGGTGGACTTAGACAGTCCTTACCATGCGCTGCCGGGGAGACCGGCGTTGGCGGCATTTATGGCCTCAACCCATATGGTGTATCTCAAGATGAAGATGCCGGCACCCAGTGGACCCCTAACCTTGGTGGGAAACTATAAGATCTCATTGGAAACCGCTTCAGCCGGATCAAACCTGGCTGAATCTCTGGTGATTGCAGAGGAAAAAAGAAGAATGCAAACTGCAGTTGCGCTTGCTCAGTCCTCACAGTTGAGCTTAGCGGCGATGAGTGGCAACTTGGGCACACCGGCATTCAAGCCAACCAAGGAAACAAAAGACATCATGCTGGACCCGACATTTCCTGAGCGTACCGTTCGTATCGGTGCTAGCCTAAGTAAGGCATAGGAAAGCGCGCTCGTCAACTTCCTCCGTGAGAATCGGAATATCTTTGCCTGGTCTACTGATGACTTGGTAGGTGTTCCGAGGGAGTTGGCTGAGCACTCTCTGAATGTCCGGAAGGATGCGAAGCCGGTAAGACAGCCCTTACGCCGGTTCGCTGAAGACAGGAGGAAAATCATTGGAGAAGAGGTGACGAAGTTGCTGGTTGCTGGCTTCATCGTGGAAGTGTTGCATACTGAGTGGCTAGCCAACCCGGTGCTAGTTGAGAAGAAAAAATAGGAGGACCCCAAAGCTCCAAAGGTGTGGCGCATGTGCATCGACTACACCAACTTGAACAAGGCTTGCCCAAAAGATCCTTTCCCCCTACCCCGGATCGATCAAGTGATTGATTCTACCGCGGGTTGTGAGCTGTTGTCTTTTCTGGATGCTTATTCCGGTTTTCACCAGATTCCCCTGAAAAAGGAAGATCAAATAAAAACTGCGTTCATTACCCCGCACGGGGCTTATTGCTATGTCACTATGCCTTTCGGTTTGCGCAATGTTGGTGCAACGTACCAGCGCTGCATGCAAAAGTGTTTGTTTGATCAAATTGGAAAAAATGTGCAAGTCTATGCGGATGATGTCGTGATAAAGACTAAGGTCAAGGAAACCTTGATCGATGATCTGAGGCAAACGTTTGACAACCTGAGGAGGTTCCGGATGAAACTCAATCCGGCAAAATGCACCTTCGGTGTTCCTGCCGGCAAACTGCTTGGCTTTCTCGTATCAAGCCGGGGTATAGAGGGTAATCCGGTAAAGATCCGGGCCATTGAAAGAATGACTATACCACGAGAGCTTAAAGACGTGCAAAAGTTTACCGGTAGCTTGGCATCGCTAAGCCGGTTCATAAGCAGGTTGGGAGAAAAAGCCCTGCCACTTTATGCTTTGATGAAAAAATCCGATACTTTTGTCTCGACCCCATAGGCAGACGCAATGTTTAAAGAACTGAAAACAATGCTAGCCACGGCGCCAGTATTGGCTTCGCCTTTGGAAAGGGAGCCTATGCTGTTATACATAGCAGCAACAAACCGGGTTGTGAGTGTTGTAGTTGTGGTTGAAAGAGAAGAGGAAGGAAAAACCGTGCAGAGGCCGATATACTACCTGAGCGAGGTGCTCTCCCTCTCAAAACAAAATTACCCTCACTTCCAGAAAATGACCTATGGCGTGTTCATGGCCGCCACAAAGCTCAAGCACTACTTTGAAGAGCACCCCATGAAAGTGGTGAGCGAGGCACCTATTTCGGATATCATGTGCAACAAGGATGCTAGCGGCAGGATTGCCAAATGGGCAATTCAGACATCACCATATGTGCCGGTATACGAGAGAAGGGATGCCATAAAATCACAAGCCTTGGCTAATTTTCTAGTCGATTGGGCGGAAATGCAATACAAACCGCCGGAACACAAGATAGAGTACTGGAAGATGCACTTTGACGGATCCAAACTCAAGGAGGGTCTGGGTGCCGGTGTGGTTCTTACTTCACCTAAGGGAGATCATCTCCGGTATGTTTTGCAAGTACATTTCAGGGCATCAAACAACGTCGCTAAATATGAGGCTCTGATCCATGGGCTCAAGGTCGCAAAAGAAATCGGTGCGCACCGGATCATTTGCTATGGTGATTCAGATCTTGTGGTGCTGCAATGTTCCGGAGATTGGGATGCAAAAGATGCCAACATGGCCTCATACCGGTTTCATGTGCAAAAGATTACCGGCTTCTTCGAAGGGTGTGAGTTTCACCATGTGCCACGCGCGGAAAATGAAGCCGCGGATACGCTCTCTAAGTTGGGCTCCTCCAGGCAGGAAATTCCTCCCGGAATAGCTTTGGCACACCTAAGGGTACCATCGATCAAACCAAGTCCGGAGTTGGAGTCAATTTTCGTACCAGAGTCACATGTTGTACCAATGGACATTGACGAAGGAAACCCGGGGACTACTCTGGTAAACCCGGGGACTGCAGGATCTAAGCCGGAAGAGGCTATGCTGGTGGATAGTATGGAAATAGACGTACCGGTCTTTCTGGTTCGGGAAGCACCAACTTGGGTTGAACCTATTATGGAATTCCTGATCAACGACGCCCTGCCTGTTGACGAAAATGAGTCAAAAAGAATCCAAAGGAGATCCAAGGCCTACACAATCATCAATGGTGAAGTGTACAAAAGAAGTGTTACCGGTGTCCTCCAAAGATGTGTGGAGCCGGAGGAAGGAAAAGAAATGCTGGTGGAAATTCACCAAGGAGAGTGTGGGCATCATGCCTCATCAAGGGCACTGGTGGCAAAAGTGTTCCGGCATGGATTCTACTGGCCCACGACATTGGAGAACGCCGAGGATTTGGTACGAAAATGCAACGGGTGCCAGCGGTACGCCAAGCAAAACCATACCCCAGCATCCGGTTTAAAAACTATACCGTTAACTTGGCCGTTTGTTGTGTGGTGCCTTGATATGGTTGGCCCATTTAAAATGGCAAGCGGAAAAATGACCCACATCCTAGTGATGGTGGATAAGTTCACCAAGTGGCTTGAAGTGAAACCTATCGCAAAGTGTGATGGGCATACGGCGGTGAAATTCTTGAAAGATGTAATCCTGCGGTACGGCTACCCGCATAGCATTATCACTGATAATGGGACAAACTTTGCCCAAGGAGAATTCAAAAGATTTTATGAGGATAACAACATCCAGCTGGATTTGTGCTCAGTCGCACACCCGCAAGGCAATGGCCAAGTGGAAAGAACCAATGCTTTGGTGCTTTCCGGTATCAAGCCGAGGCTCATAGAACCGCTTGCAAAGACACCGGGATGTTGGCTCGACGAGCTACCGTCCGTGCTGTGGAGCATATGAACAACACCGAACCGGTCTACCGGATACACTCCTTTCTTCATGGTTTATGGGGCGGAAGCCGTGATACCAACCGATATCATTCATGATTCACCAAGGGTTCAACTCTATACCGAAGAAGAGGTAAAAGAGGCCCAAGAAAATGACGTGGACTTGCTAGAAGAAGCAAGAGAGCTGGCTTTGGCAAGAATAACCATATACCAGCAGAACCTCAGACGCTATCATAGCCGGAAGGTTAACCCGAGAGTGTTCCGGGAAGGGGACCTGGTGCTACGCCTAGTGCAGCGCACTAAGGGGCGCCACAAACTCTCACCTCCGTGGGAAGGACCCTTCATTGTAAGCAAGGCTCTACACAATGATGCCTACTACTTGATTGATGCACATGATGCGAAGAAGGGAAAGGCAGACAGGTCAGGAGAGGAGACTAAGCATCCATGGAACATAGCTTTGCTGCGTCCTTTCTATTCCTAAAGATGTGCTGTAAGGAGTTCCTTTGTGTACCTTATATGCTATGAATAAAAGACACCGGCACCTCGAATGAATCTCGGGGACTGCCTCTACCGAAACTGCATGCAATGTGTTTATTTTTTCAGTTTACCGGTTGCTTGTTGGGCATTTTTTTTTTCGGTTTAGTAACGTGCTAAACCTACCTGAGTCTTCGACTTTGCTGCTGTCCGCAACCCGGCTTCATGGCAAGCAAGATAAACTGGAGGGAACTAAGCACGCGAAACATGAAAAGAGGGAGTGAGAACAAACAATCCGGAAAAAGTCTAACTAACCCCGGTTATACCGGTTTTTTGTGAAAAATTTCGATTTTTTCTAAGTTCAAGAAAGTGCTTGCTTGGCAAAAGAACTTTGTGACTCATACGCCAAGACACCCAGAGAGGTAGGCAGAGCCAAAGCAAATGAACCAAGTGTGCATCAGATTGGATGCCGAAACAATTCCAGAATCTTCATAGTGCAAGATAAAAGCAAACAATAAGCAAAGTGCTAAAGTAGCATACAAACTTAACTTCATAAGTTACCGGTAGGAGATACCGGCATAAGATGTTATAGCACAGCCAAAAGGAATGGCAAAGTATTATATTACATCATAAACCCCGGCATCCCTGGGTAGAATTTAACGAGCATGGTTTTTGAGATAGCTAAGTGTGACAGATACAAACTGAGAAATATTCAGGTAGTAGGGGGCTGCAGGCCAGCTTCAGGAGCTTCCGGAGGGGCATCGCCTTCTTCCGGAGGAGCTTCGCCTTCTCCGGCTTCCTCCTCCTCGTCGTCCTCAACATCTTCTTCCTCGTCGTCAGAGAGTGCATCCTTGACGTTGGGGAGAGGAGGGATGAAGGTGCGTGATGATCCACAAGTATAGGGGATCGCAACAGTCTTCGAGGGAAGTAAAACCCAATTTATTAATTCGACACAAGGGGAGACAAAGAATACTTGAAAGCCTTAACATCAGAGTTGTCAATTCAGCTGCACCTGGAAACAGACTTGCTCACAAGAGTTTATCAGTAGTAACAGTTTATAGCGATAGCGATAGTGAAATAACAGACGAGCTGAGTAACAAAGACAGCAGTAGTGATTATAGTAAACAAGCAGGATTAAAATATCGTAGGCACAGGGATAGATGACGGGCGTTGCATGGATGAGAGAAACTCATGTAATAATCAAAGCAGGGCATTTGCAGATAATAATAAAACGGTGTCCAAGTACTAAGCAATCCATAGGCATGTGTTCCGTATATAGTCGTACGTGCTCGCAATGAGAAACTTGCACAACATCTTTTGTCCTACCAGCCGGTGGCAGCCGGGCCTCTAGGGAATCTCTCGGAAATTAAGGTACTCCTTTTAATAGAGTACCGAGCAAAGCATTAACACTCCATGAACACATGTGATCCTCACGTCACTGCCTTCCCCTCCGGTTGTCCCAATTTCCGTCACTTTGGGGCCTCGGGTTCCGGACAGCGACATGTGTATACAACTTGCAGGTAAGATCATAAAACAATGCATATCATCATGAAACAATAACATGTTCAGATCTGAGATCATGGCACTCGGGCCCTAGTGACAAGCATTAAGCATACCAAGTTGCAACAATATCATCAAATTACCAATTACGGACACTAGGCACTATGCCCTAACAATCTTATGCTATTACATGACCAATCTCATCCAATCCCTACCATCCCCTTCAGCCTACAACGGGGGAATTACTCACACATGGATGGGGGAAACATTGCTGGTCGATGGAGAGGCGTCGGTGGTGATGATGGCGATGATCTCCTCCAATTCCCCGTCCCGGCGGAGTGCCGTAACGGAGTTTCTGGTCCCGAGACGGAGTTTCGCGACGGTGGCGGCGTACTGGATGGTTTCTAGCGACTTCGACTTCCCGTCTCGCGTTTTTAGATCGAAACCCTTAAGTAGTCCAGAGGAGGGCATCAGAGGCCAGCCAAGGGGGCCACACGCTAGGGTGGCGCGCCCCCCTCCTGGGCCGCGCTGGCCTAGTGTGTGGGGGCCTCGGGCCTCCACCAGGCTTGCCCTTCTGGCTCCGTAAATCTTCTGGAAAAATAAGACCTTCGAAAATTCTGGGGATTTTCCTGAAAGTTGAATTTCTGCACAAAAAATGAGACACCAGAGCAATTCTGCTGAAAACAACGTTAGTCCGTGTTAGTTGTATCCAAAATACACAAATTAGAGGCAAAACAATAGCAAAAGTGTTCGGGAAAGTAGATACGTTTTGGACGTATCAACTCCCCCCAAGCTTAGCTTATTGCTTGTCCTCAAGCAATTCAGTTAACAACTGAGTTCGATAAAATAACTTTCACGAACACATTTGTTCATATGATGTAAATATTCTCATGATATGGACAAGTACTTAGGCAATTCATAATAAGATACATGCAAATAAGATCATCTAATAGCTATGTCAATCATGGAAAGATACCAACAAATTAATAATAAGCATCATGAATCATGTCTATCAGCAGGATTGCAATGTTCATAAAAGGATATGATAAAGTGGTATCTCGCTTGCCCGTATTTGAACAGCAAAACATAAATGCCCAGGCACCTCTGAAGTTCATGGAAAGACTAGAAATAGAGATTGTCAAAGATAAAAGCATCAAAGTTATACCACAATCAATCATATTTTGGGACAAGCATATTATACTAAGATTGACAGTTGTGCTCTCAAGAAAGTGCTCAAAGAAAGGATGGTGAGACAACATGAAAGTAAAAGATTGACCCTTCGCAGAGGGAAGCAGTGATTAATATGCGCTAGAGCTTTTCCTTTTTAAAACATGAGTAAAATTATTTTGAGAGGTGTTTGTTGTTGTCAACGAATGGTAATGGGTACACCAACTACCTCGCCAACCAGACTTTCAAGAGCGGCTCCCATGAAGGACGTTATTTCTACCAGCAAGGTAGATCATCCCTCTTCTCTATTGTTTACACACGTACTTTAGTTTTATTATGGGTGACACTCCCCCCAACCTTTGCTTACACAAGCCATGGCTAACCGAATCCTCGGGTGCCTTCCATCAATATCATACCATGGAGGAGTGTCTATTTGTAAAATTAAGTTGCTTACTGATGAATCAGGGCAAAACATGTGAAGAAAATTATTAATGAAGTTATTAGTTGGGGCTGGGCACCCCGTTGCCAGCTCTTATTATGAAAGTCTGTCAAAAGTAAATGACAAGGTTGAAAGATAAACACCACATACTTCCTCATGAGCTATAAAACATTAACACAAATTGAGAAGCATTTTGAAGGTTTAAAGGTAGCGCATGAGAATTTACTTGGAATGGTTTGAAATGCCATGCATAGGTATTTATAGTAGACACTTTGGAACAACTTGGTTTTCAGGGGTTCGGAAGCACGAGCAGCGTTCCCGCTCAGTACAAGTGAAGGCTAGCAATAGACTGGGGAGCGACAATCAAGAGAGCGATCCATCGTCATAATCATGCTTGCGGCAAAATTAACGGAGGCATAAAAGTGATACAAGAACTACGAGGCAAAGTAAATCATCGAGGCTTAATTGACTTTTGTTCAGTCATATGCATGCGTGAGCATGTGCCAAGTCGATTCAAATGAATTATTCAGAGGAGGATACGACAATGTCATACCTATTTATGAATAAAACAATGCAAGCAAACATCCATGACATGCTACTCATATTAATAAACTCGGAGCTAAACATGAGAGATCATGAACTACTAGACTTTCTTAAATGACATATACCTCACATGAACCAACTAAGCATGCTCACATGGATGAGTATATGTACAAAAATGAAAACAAATAGAGTTCATACCAGCCTCTCACCACAGTCAAATTGTCGTAGATCATCATTATTGCCTTTCACTTGTGTAACTTGAATAATATGGAATGAAAACCACGCTCCAGCCACCGAAGACCATTGAACTCATAATGAACTTTACAAAACCAAAGAAGAACATCAAATATTTTTGGTGTTTTTGAATTGGAAACAAGAACAAAAGGAAACAAGCAAACAAAGCAAAGTCTTTTTGGATTTTCTTATAGCAAACCAACGATAGCAAATAAAGAAAAATAAAAGCAAGAAACCAAAATAAACAAATGGTGAAGAGAAACAACAGAAATATTTTTGGTCTTTTTGTGTTTTAGGAAAGAAACAAAGCAAGAACAAGAAAATGAAAACTAAAAGAGTCGCATAAACACAAAACAGCAGGAATTCGTCAAACTTGACAGCAGTACAGTAATCGAGTTTTAAGAAATTCTTCCGCTGCCCAGATCGAAAAGTGTTAAACTAATGAAAGTTAGATAACAACCTGGGGAACATGCAAAAAAATTGGCTTCGCAAAATAACCTTCTGGCTATTTTTGAGAATTTTTTTGGTATCAGTCCAGAATCTGTTTTTAGGCAGCACTTCCCCAAATATCATCTTCCTCTTATTAGAAAACCACTTAAAGAAACTAAACAAGTATATACAAGTATCCATCAACCATAATATGCAAAGAATGAGTGATGCCGGTATACCTCCCCCAAGCTTAGGCTTTTGGCCTAAGTGGAGTTCAACCCCAGCGAGGGTCAGTGTTCCACGCCGGTGGATCATACATGGCGTAGTCATAGTAAGGTCCCTGTGCAGAAGAAAAGGGCGAAGGCTCCACATGCCCAAAATGTTGATGCGAAGAACTTGCTGCATCGGATGACGAGTCGAGGTGTTCATCGGCCTCCTCCGTGCCGTCTCTTGCATGATGGTCATCTCCCTCCAAGTATGCATTCAGTTCACCTTCCGTGACTGACCAATCCTTCCTGGAATCAAAGTCAAACAGAACAGGTGCATGCAATCCTACTAGTCTTTCAGTTTTCTTAGTTGTTCTCCAAGTTTTCTTATAAAATGTTATCTTGTAAGACAGGTTACTCAAATTAGACAAATCAGAAACAAATTCATGTTTAATCATGGAGACTATGTCAAGTTTCTCTACGGAAGTTGAATATCAAGATGGTGAGGTTCTACACCATGCATAGCTAATAAACGAGAGGCGATGAGACCTCCGCAAATTCCTCCCTTCTCACGGTTAGTAGCAAGTCTATGGGCTATCAAAGCTCCCAAATTATAAGTCCTATCACCTTGTAATGCAGCAGCTAGAAATGCTAAATCCTGGATAGATAACTTACTTGCATTCTTTCTAGCAAGAACGCACTTGGTGATGAAATAAGCAAAGTAACGAATAGCTGGGAGTTGAATACTACTGATTTTACCACCATCCTCTGAGAAGCTTCTTCCATGACAAATCATCTTGTAGAGATTCAAGAGCTCTTGCGGCGATCCCCTCATCTTCTCGCACGATCCCCATTGCGGCACTCTAATGGCTGCACAAAAATCATTGAAAGGCAAGTTGACAGTTTTATTATAAATTTTGTACCGAACCATGGGGTTAGATTGAGACCAATTGAATTCAAAATCCTGCACTACAGACATAGTCAGTTTTGCATATTGGCATGGTTCATCAACAACAAAATTATCCAACCCTGCACGGGAAATTAGATCTTGAACATCTCGCAAGATTCCTGCACTTCTCATAAAATCTGTGCACGAGTAGTAAGAGGGGTATACTCCCTCTTCGCGGTGAACTCTCATGACTTGTTGCACCTCCAATTCTTGTTGGTTTAGTTGATGCCTATTCCACCCCATTTTCTGAAATTTTCAATAAACAATATAAAATTTGATTTGGTGACATATAATTGAGGGAAACTACTATAGGAACTTGCTAGAGTACTAAACATGCATCAAAACTAGTTTTTACAACTTAGAACAAGCATGCAAGCTCACTAAACATGTTACCTACAGCAGCAAAATATTCAAGATATACTCAACCAAACAAAATTCTACTTGGATAATCGGAGGAGTCACATACCGGAGAGCAAATGTGCCAAATTTCAGACAGAAATCTGGGCTGAGCAAAGAGATCGAGAAATCTTGAGCTCTTGAGCAGAAAGACGAGTGAGAGAAAGCTGGTGCTGGTTTTTTCGGGAGAGAGAAGAGAATGGGAGGAAGAGATGAATAAGTGAGGCAAGGAGGGGCCCACACAACAGGGTGGCGCGCCCCCTTGCTGGCCGCGCCGGCCTGTGGGGTGCCACCCTGGGGTGCCCCACTGGTCATCCCCAGGTGCGTCTTCGAAAAATAAGACCAACGGTATAATTTTTGTGAATTTTTGAAAACTTTGAAAAATGCACATTTCTGGGTATTAAATTTATTATTACTGGGCAGAAAAAGATTTTGAAATCTCTAATTGACTAAAGAACTTTGCAAAACAAAAGTGCTACAGCAAATAGAGCAAGTGGAGGAAGAAAGAAATGTTGTTTAGCTCCTCTATGCATATAAAAAGTATTTGTTAACAAGGTTGATCAAGTCTTGCCACCAAATAAATTTTACATAGCATAAGAAGAAATAAATCTCAAATCAATCATGTTACCTTGAATTGTATTGATATGGATCCAATCATAATATTTTGATATCCTTCTGTAGGCTCATATATAGGACAATCAATAGCTCCAACTTTGATAGTTCTCACATTAGAAATGGTATTAGCTCCACATACTTTATCAATCCTCTTGGGAAAATAAACGGTATGCTCCTTGTCATCGACATTGAAAGTAACTTTTCCTTTATTGCAATCAATAATAGCCCCTGCGGTGTTAAGAAAATGTCTCCCAAGAATAATAGACATATTATCATCTTCAGGCATTTCCAACACAACAAAATCAGTTAATATCAAGCAGTTATTAGTAACTTGAATAGGAACATCCTCACATATACCAACAGGAATGGCAGTAGATTTATCAGCCATTTGCAAAGATATATCAGTCGGTATCAACTTATCTAAATAAAGTCTCTTATAAAGAGAAAAAGGCATAACACTAACACCCGCTCCCAAATCACATAGAGCAGTTCTAACATAATTATTCTTAATAGAACAAGGAATGGTTGGTATACCTGGGTCGCCCAACTTCTTTGGAACTTTGCCATTGAAAGAGTAATTAGCAAGCATAGTGGAAATCTCCTCATTAGGAATTTTCCTTTTATTAGAGACAATATCTTTCATATACTTTGAATAAGGAGGCAATTTAATAGCATCAGTCAAAGGGATTTGCAAGAATAAAGGTTTCTGTCGTCGTGGCGAACGAGCAGATGCCATGGGATGGCTTAAGTTGGGGCCGAATGTGCGCAAGAGGATTTGGGGGAGGGTTTGCGACTAGATGGGATGAACTTCCGGATGCTTTCCTCAAGAACACAACCAAAGGCAGGTATGCAAGAAGAAACACAAGAGGAAGAACTCTGCACTAGATCGCTAGCTTCATTGATCTCCACATGGTTACAGGTTTTCTGGATACAAGGTTGCCCTAGAGACTAATCTCCTGGGCGTACATGAACGTGTCCCTGAAGGACGGTGCCCCCTCTCCTTATATAGGGAAGAGGGTGGCTTACAGAACAAGAAACCCTAATGGCATCTTTGACTGGACAAACTACTTTACAAAGCTACTTTAATCATGGATGACGCCGGGGTCTTCTTTAATCAGGGACGCTGACATCCTTCGGCTTCTTTCAGCGTCACCCCTCTCTTTGGCGCCAGGGCTCCGATTAAAGTCACTTTGCTTAGCTCATCCTTGTCTTCTAGCTCTGAAGAGAATCTTTGACCAGTCTTGCCGACATGCTCTTCTTTCCGGTAGCCCGGTATCTTCTTTATCCGGTTCCGGTATACCCCTCTTGGGGATACCGGCTTAGCTTTACTTAGCCAAACTCTTATCTTGGTGCTCCGGTACAAGCATTAAACCGGTATCTTGATGGCTCAAACCATCCGGTTTGGCATGCCTTTGGCATACCGGGGGTCATCCCCCCAACATTAGTCCCCGAAGCTGGTATAGTCTAGTGGATTCTATCCAACAGACCATGCCAGGTTCTCTTGTTTTTAGGATACCGGTTTAATCTTTCCGACGCTTAGCTTGGATCCGGCATCTTTGCCCGGACTCATTCTTTCTCTCTCTGCAGAGTATTTTCCGGTATCTTGTCCTCCGGCATCTTATTCATTAACTCTCTCCTCGGTGAAGTCGAGAATTTCTCGGGCCCCGCGCCCGTCAGCGACATGCGCACTGTGACTGACGCGCCAGTGTCAGGGGTCACTTCCCTTCGACTTTCGCGCGCGTATTAACTGCTCCACAGCGGATCCCAGTCACCGTTCCGGATCCGTGTGCACCTTCCTGTGGCTTTTCATTTTTATGCGTGTATCGCCGCGCCACGTGGCGGCTCGTGGAGCAAACCGTTGCGGCCCGCGGAGCGAACCGCCGTGGCCCGGCGGTTTTCGGCCCACCTCTCTCTCTCCCTTTATAAGGCAGAACCGCCCCCTCTTCTTCTTCTCGCATTCTCCACTTCTTCGCACAGAGTTCTTCGCCTTCTGCGCCTCCGCCGCTCTCAGTTCCTCGCTCGAGCTCCGCCGCCCGGCGAACCCTCGCTGCTGCTTCGCCGGACTTCGCCGGACTCACTCGCGCACAGAATCTCTGCGGAGCAGCTCTCTCGGGTGCGACATTGGCGCTTCCTCGAGCTTCTCTCCACCTCGCCGTCGACGAACTTCCTCGTCAACCATAGGCTCGCCTCTCCACCGGCGAACCACTTCCTCTGCGACTCCGCCGCCTCAGGTTAGGCTCAATCTGCCTCTACCCCTCTTTTGCTTGCTTTCTAGATCTTGGGTCGGTAGTGTATTTACTTCTCCTTCTCCTTTTCTTTTGCTTTTTCTCTTACTCGTAGATCTTCGCGCGGGGGTAAATCATGGGATTCCTGTTTTTCTGTGGCTAGACTCATGTCTAGTGAGGAGTCTTCCTCTGCCTCTTCTTCTGCCTCTTCTTCTGCCTCTTCTTCCAATAGCCAACGCACCCAATCTTCCGACGGTTTAACCGCCGATCTCGTCGAGATGGACATTGATGCCGGTAGCGACCAAGAAGCCGGTAGCTCTAGCCAAGCTTCAGGTATAGATCCTTCCGGTGCCACACGCGGGGCCTGGATGGGCTCCAACGTCACCCAGTACGAAATCGACTGGCTTTACCGGTCCAGGAGGATTCCGGAGGGAGTATCCTGCCGGCTCCCTGGCGACGAGATTCAACCGGTGCTCGAACCCGGTGAACGCGTTGTTTTCCTCGCTCACTTTGAGCGCAGCTTCGGCCTTCCCGCCTCTCCTTTCTTCCGGGAGTTCCTTGATTTTTACCAGCTTCAACCTCACCATCTTCCCGGCAACTCCATTTTTTACCTTTCTTGCTACGCCACCTTTATGGAGGCTTACATCGGCATTCGTCCCACTCGCGAGACGTTTGCCCGTTTCTTTGCTCTACGGATCAATTCCGTTCAGGGCAAGGAAATTCCTAAACCCAAACCCCCCGTGCAATGCGGGTCTTGCATCATCGGCTCCCGCCAAGGGAGCCCTTTCTTCAAGTTTTCCGGTCTCGAGTCATGCCGATTATGGCAAGGGACCTTCTTCTATGTGAAGAACACCGGCGTCGCAGATCTCATCGATCTGCCGCCTTTTAATCCGGCGCCGCCCAGGAAGATCAACTGGAGCTACAACCCGAAGACAGATCATATCGAAACCAACCGGGTGATACGCTTCATGGCGCAGCTGATGAAGGGGACTAACATCTGCTCCGACGATATTATCCGCGCCTTCATCTCGCGCCGGGTGCTTCCTCTTAAGCGCCGGCAGCACAAGATGAGCGAGATGTATGGCCCCGGTGATCCCACCAAGATCACCGGCCTTCCTCTCAGCAAGAAGGACATCATCCGCAAGGCTAGGCAGATCTGCCAGACTGCCATGCCGGATGATTGGGAATGGGGCCTCCGGCTTCTTAGCTCCACTAACCTTCCGACTCAAGAAGTAAGAAATTATGCAACTCGGGTCGGTTTACCGGTATCTTTTGTACTGTGATTAATCTTCTTTTCTTTTTATTTTTAGGCCAAGGAGCGCTTCCCCCGGATTGACGCAGACCGGCGAGGCCCTTGCCGGAAGCGTGGCCTGGACAAGTTCGACCCGGACCCCTACATTCATTGGCAGGACCTGAAGATGGGCCGGACTCCAGCCTCGCGCCTCGGCAAGAATCCACCGGAACCAGCCGGTTCGTCTGACGACCTGACCTTGCTTGAGGTAGCTATACTTTTTGATCTCTTATATTTTCCTGATATTATTCCTCTGTGAATGTTTCCTCAGCCAACATCAACCCGCAGGTCCACGAGCACGTTCCCCCACTGCAGGCCGAGGCCGGTGACGAGTTCGTGGAGAAGCTCATGGCCCAGGGCCAGAAGAACAAGGCTCCGGCCTCTGACGCCGGCTCGAGCCAGGCCCCTGCATCCAAGCGCTTCCGGACGGAGCCTTTGGCGGGGAAGGAAGCAGGCGTGAGGCGCTACAAGCGCAAACAATAGCCGACCTCCTCTGGGTAAGCTCCTGCTTCCCTGCTTGTTTCGTTTTTACCAAGTTCTTTTCCGGTTGCTTTTTTCCAACCCTTTCTTTTTCTTTTGTTCAGCCCTGCACTCAAGCTTGGCCCAAGGCCTGAGGGCTCTGCTGGATCCGCAAGGACCTCAACCCCTCCTCCTCACTCAAGCCCGGCACCATCTGGTGCCGGCAACATCTCTGCCTCCCCTTTGGGAGGCACTACAAGTTCGGGGCGCGCGGCCCCTACACCGCCAGATCACCGCGCGGAGGAGGACCTTGTCTCCCCTCCTGAGAACCAAGAAACCGGCGCCTGCAACATCGGCGCCGGAGAAGAAGCTACCGGGCGGGCGGAACCTCTGGTTCCTCCCGTCCCAGAAAAGAAGAAGAAGAAGAAGACGTCTTCCCCCTTCAGAGCTGTGCCGGAAACTTTCGCGCTGGCTTCCTCCAACCCGGGTGACGCGCCTGGCGCTCCCCCTTCTCTAAGGACCACTCCAACGCCACCGCCGAAAGTTCCTCGCACCGAGCCGGCCGGTGCTACTCCAACGCCGCTGCCGGCCAAGACCTTGACGCTCATCAAGGGGAAGGCCACGGCCTCCAACGTCACCTCCGGCGGTCAGCAGCCCTTGGTGCTGCACGTCGCTCACGCCGCTAGCGCTGCCGGTGAGAAGGCCACCGGCCTGCTTGGCCGGATCACCGAGTTCCAGCGCGAAGGCCGGGAGCTGGGGCACTTGCTGCCCTATGCCCAGAAGTGGAACGCCGCGGACGTGTCTGCGGCGACCCGCGGCATGGGAAAGGACCGGCTGCCTGCGCCTGACCCTGCCGGTAACCGGTGCGCGGAGGAGCATTTTATGCGGCTACGTCGGGCCGTCAAAGAGCTGGACAGCGCGTGGTTTGACGCCACGAACAACATGATGGTAAGTTCTATCAAACCTTGTCTATGTTTCCTTCATCTTCTAAACTTTTGCCGGTTTCTCTCTTTTTTCTTGAATCTTGTCTATTCTCCCAGTCCCCGAGTTTCGTGTTGAGAGTGTAGCTCTTAGCGCGAAATTTAAGTAAAAACGCGTGAAACCGGCATAGCCAGTCCCCGAGTTTCGGGTTAAGAACTTTGCTCTTAGCGCGAAACTTAGCTAGAAACGCGCGAAACCGGCATAGCCAGTCCCCGAGTTTCGGGTTAAGAACTTTGCTCTTAGCGCGAAACTTGACTAGACACGCGCGACACCGGCATAGCCAGTCCCCGAGTTTCGGGTTAAGAACTTTGCTCTTAGCGCGAAACTTAGCTGACATCTTTTTCTTGAACAGACCACGGCTGACGCTCGGAAGATCCTCTTTGAGGAGCTTCTTTGGGAGCACCGGGACCTCGCTGAGGCACACAGCAAGTGCCAAGGTAAACTCTTGTGCCTCCGGCATCTTCTTACCGGTAAGTTTTCTTTCTCTGAGTACTTATGATTTTCTGTTTCAACAGCTATCCCGAAAGCTTCTATTGAGGCCCTCAAGACGCAGCTCGCCACCGCCCAAGGTACAGCTTCCTGTTTTCTGGTTGGCTTGCTCCTTCTTCGTTTTACCAGTTCAACTTTTGCTAACATTTCTTTCCGGGTTCCAGAGGAGAAGGACCAGCTCATCCGGCAGCACCAAGAGGAGCTGAGCGCCCAGAGAACCAGCCACTACAAGGAAAAGGCCTACCGCCGGCGAACCTAAAAGGCCCATTGTCGGCGCACCACGAGCCCGCCGGTGCGAACGGGCCGGTGATAACTGGCCACTGCTGGCGCACCAGGCAGTGCACCGGCGATAGGACGGATACTGCCGGCGCACCATCGACGCTTCGCCGGCAAAGGACAAGTTCCACCGGCGCACCATCAGCTGCGCCGGCAGTAGTGCTTCCAGCACTGGCGCATGCCACGTGCGCCGGCAGTAGGTCATTTAGGTGCGCCTGGCAATAAATTCGAAAATTCTTTTTTCAGCTTTTTTCCAAAGCATATTACAATACATATTTGACAGCAGTATATATTTACAACGCAGTTCATATTTATACAACATTACATGCAATATGAGAAGCACATAGAGAGCCAAGTTTCATTTCGGTATCAATACACAAATACGCAAGTCTCGTTTCGGAATGTTGATTCATACAACACATGTGCATATGCAACACCGAACGACGAAGTTTCACAAAGTTAGAAGTCTTGGTACATAGTCGTCACAAGTATCGTCATACACCTCACAATGTAGGTCCTAACCTAAACTACAATCACATAGAACATGACCAACATGGTCATGATGACCATCATCACGAAGGCCATGGTCTTCATCCGGTTCCTCCTCATGTCCCTCATCTCTCCCGCTAGATAACGGGCGTATCTTCCTTCCGCCTCCACCCTAGTGGGGTATCCCTTGTAGCTGTTGCCGCCGAAACGGTGCACCTGTCTCCGACAGTCCTCCCGGCCGTCGTAGACTCCAGGAACCCTCCCCTTGTACAGGACATATGTCGTCGGCATCTCCATTCACAAGACAAGTAAAACGTTAGTACCAATGCAATGAACAAGTGCCAACTCAAATAAGAGACAAGTAGTATGAACTAAATAGCATGTGCCTCATACTTTGTTGGTCGAAATAAATAATAACATACAGGGATGGGGTCAAGTGAGGCTGGGTAGGATGCACAATAGATTGATATTTGTGGCCATCACACCAAGCCTCACCGGCCCCACCCCCGGAGTGTACAAGTGACCGAACATTTTAATCATCGGCCAATGCAATTAAGAAGTGCGAACTCAAATAGAAGACAAGTAGTACGAATTAAATAGCGTGCCTCATACTTTGTCGGTCGAAACAAATATTAACATCCAGGGATGGAGTCAGTGAGGCTAGGTAGGATGCACAATAGATTGATACTTGTGTCCGTCGCACCAAGGTTCACTGGCTCCACCCCCAAGTGTACGAGTGACCGAACATTCTAATCATCGGCGAACTCCAAATACGAGGCAAGTAGTGGTCGAGTAAATGCAAATAATTATTAAGCTATGTACGCCATAATCTTGAAATATATAGCAAAGTAAATGAAACTATAGACACATGTTCACATGCACATTCATACAACTAAATAAAAGCAACTAGTCGATTCTATGGGAATATATAGCAATTATTACAATACGGAAATTGAAGGACATATCGTTCAAGCTTTAGCAAGTGTTCCCGTCGTAGGATCAGGTTGTACGCCTAGGGGGGAATGGACGGCAGCCCTCAAGCGAGTTGAACGGCCTCTCATCACGCGACATCTCCAAACGGAGTTCTATCTCGTCATTAGGTGGTAGACCGTAGCCGTAGAAGAACTCGCCAGACCTATTGGTGACATCCTGCAGGATTATCGTGCAAATGAACTGCTGGATGCGACCCCAGCTTCTTTCTAATCTCTCTATCGTGGACATCCGCCATGTTTGCAAACCTGTTTCTGAGATTCTCTCGGCAGCAACATGTCATCCGCGTACTTTATGTACTCCTGCATCTGAAGGATGGCGTACCACGCGTCCATCCCATTGTCGTGCGTCGACTGCTTGAGGCAGGGGAAGTTGGTTGTGTGGGTTAAGACCAAGCCTCCTCGGGATTTCCTCTCTACTTTGAGGGGGCCTGCCTTGTTGGCGAAGCCGGTGAGAGCATCATTGAGAAGGGCCTTGATGTGGGTGTAGTCTTTCTTGTGGTCCCTACCCGAGTCGAGATAGACTGCATGCGAGTGTTGCGGGTGCACGATGATGAGGGTGCAGAACTTGTCTCTGCGGAAAACACACGGATTAACCTTTGGAAATGAAAATGGAGATATAGGATAGAATGGTAATGGGGGACTAGCGAGTAATTACTTACTCGAGGAAGTAAGGGATGAGAATGGCGCCCTTTTTAATGTTCGCCAGCATGAAATCCTCGACCTGCTGGGTGGCAATCGCCCGATCCCCAGCGTTGCAGATGATGCTCTCCCGCATATAGAAGGGGTCCATTATCGCGATGGTCGGCGTCTCCTCCTTAACAATCTAGGCAGACAAGCTAAGAGCAACTAGGCGAACCACACTAAAGTGGAGCGCTTGCATGCGATAGATGCTGAAGATGTCGTTGAACCGGATGAAGCACAAGTCCGCGGGGTACTTCTCGACGAAGTTCATGCCAGTTGGCACCTTCGCCACGAAGAGAGGGTAACCAGGATCTTTTGATTTGAGAAGAAGGTTCTCCACATGCCCGATCAGTCTCATGCAAGCTCCTCATATCCGGGGTGAGTTTCTTCAGGACATGCTCCGGCAGCATCGGTTCACCCAAGTGATGCAGAGGTCGCCAATTGTTTGGCAACTTGTCAAGGAGTGGAACCTTGTCCTTGGATTTGGCCGCCGCCGCCTTGTCTTGGGCGTCCTTCTTATTTTGCCTCTTCCTCTTCTTGGGTTGTACTGATGGACCCTCCATCGCCGTAGTGGCCGTAGCACGGAGTGTGTTTGGGCTCAACATATTTTTGACGGCGGCGGTGGCGACCTACTCAGGATTTTCCTCCTCAGCCGTTTCTTGAGAATCGAACAGCTTCTTGGAGCACACATATTTCAAGGCCGGCGCATCCTCATGGACAACTTGTGAAGACGTAGGAATATCCCATTGGAAGTTGTCACGTTCGTATTCCTCGGCCTCTGGCGCAGCTGGCTGTTGTGGTGGGGCGCTGACCTCTGGCGCAGCTCGGCCGTTCGGTGGGGCGATGACCACCGGTGCCGCTGGCTGTCGTGGAGGGACGCTGACATGTGGCGCCGCAAGGTGCTTGTCTTTGCTTGCCGTCGACCCCGAGTAGGTGTTGATCCGAATTAGGGTCTTCGGCCATAGCAGTACCCAACCCTTCAGTGAGGCCGGATTCAACGGGCTATCGTCATCGGCACCATGCGGTTGATTAGGAGGAAACAAATCCTCATAGCCCGGTAACGCCCGATCCACTTCAACCCGGTAAACGTCATCCGCCATATCTCGTGTGTGCCACTTCTTATCCAGGGGCCGAAGGATGGACCCCCTCGCGACGTCTTTGAGTTCGTCGTTTACTCTCATCAGGAAGGTGCATGGCGTTGAGAGCGCCTGCGAGAACATGTGTATGGTGTTAGAGAGAGGGCAAGGATGACGAAACTAATATATTAACTTGATGTACACAATAGTTAATTACCGTGAGGGCGTTGAGCTCGGCTAATGTCGACGAGCCAGCACATGCGGCGGCGGGCGTGCAAGTGACGGAGGGGCTGCTACCCGGCATGGACGGTGAATCCCTAGCACCGGCCGACATTGCCGGCGGCCGGAGGAGTCTCCATTATAACATTGTCATTGCCGGCGGACGGCGGCACCATCGAGTTGCTGCCGTCGAAGCTAACCACTTGCATTTTCGGGGGGCTTGTTTGCCACCCTCATACCACGCGTGTAGAGCGTTGAAATCTGCTTGGACCGAAGCGGCGACTTCAGCTTTGACTTCGTAGTACGAGTGTAGCTTTGAGTTGCGGTACCGGCTACGGTACCAAACCAGCTTGGACTTGGGCTAGGATTGACTCCCTCATTTCCTCCGCCTCCCGCTGCTTCCTCTCATTGCGCGCATTTTTATCGGCCGCAGACGACAAGCCGTAGTGATCATGCTTGTGGCCTGTACCGGCGCCAGCCACATGGCCTCTATGCGGCCTTCTCGTAGGTGAATGCTGATTGACGATGTTTAGCGCCCGTACGAGAGGCTTGTCCCATGCTACCCTGCCCATCGACGCCTGGGACGAGGAGCCTTCGTCACCTTGAGAAAGTCTTTGTCTTTCTTCTTCCTGCGGAAGAAACGTGAACCATTTAGAAATGTTGCTACTATTATATGAACGATACTTGATCTAATAAAACCGGTAAATTGCTTACCAGTTTTTTCTCCAACGACAGGACCTTCTGGTCGTTCGTGAACCAAATTATGTCGGTTACGACCTTGGAGTCCGTGACAAGTTCCCCGGTTAGTTTCTTCTTATGGTACCGCGACCTGATGAATCTTCTTTCAAGTGGGTCCTTGTACTTGAGCCAGGGGTTCTCAATGCCGGCATTTACATACGCCTCGTCCTCCTTCGCCCAATAGGGCTCCTTTCCCTCGTACCCACGGCTCCCAAGGTTGTGGTTGCCGATGTTAAGCTCCCGCATTTCCTTCCCCCACAACTTGCGATTCTTCGTCGCTTGTAGCTCTTCATTGGCCACAAAAGCATCAAAGTCCGCACCGGGAGACATGCGGAAAGGCAGAGTGGACCTCTTCGAAACCTTTGCCGTCAGCAATCATCTTCCGCACCATGTACTTATAGCTGCCGAGGTGTTTGGTGAACTTCAATAGGGCTTGTGAGTTCACAATGTTCTTGGATTCATCAGTGGAGGCGTAGTCGCCTAGGAACTTGTATCGTGAGTGCAACCTCGCAATGAGCTGGGCTCGCAAATGCGCTTTGCTCTCAGCTCGGAGATCCGTCTCGTTGAGATTGATGACCTCTCGGAGGATACATGCCGGTTGGTTGCCGTACCCTTGGCAACATCCTTAGGCTCCACCGGCAAACCACCGGCGGGGTCCACCTCTTTGATCTGTGTCTCTCGCCGGTGCCGACCGTGTTTTGGTGCCTTGCCTTCCGCGGCCTCTTGGCTCCACTTGTCCCGGTGGCAAGTACTCCCGGCGGCGCCGCTAGGATCGTCGCCGCTTGTCTCGCCGCCACCCCGGCGGCGCCGGTTGCCTCATCGCCGCTAGGCTCATAGGTACTACCCCCGGCGGCGCCGCTTGCCTCGTTGCCGCTTGGCTCGTCGGCACTACCCCAGCCGGCATCCTCCATCTCATGGTCCTCGTCGCCGCCAACACCAGCGGCCTCGGCATCCTCCTCCGTCCTAAAGAAGTGCCTATTGTAGTGCTCCTCTAACTCTTCTTGAGACGACATGGTGGCTTGCACTAATAGAAGATGAAAAAGAGTTAGAATTCACGGAAAAATTCAGCATGACCTTTGCTAAAAATTGGTCATGCCGAGTGCTAGAATTGCCGGAACGGAAATGAATCGACATTCCGATACTCAATAGCAACTCAATCCCTGTAACAGAAATGCAAACATATACATTTTCACCGGAGCTCAACCATAACCATAACCATCTCCATAACCATGCCATCACCATAACCATCACCATATAAATTACAGTAGCATTTCAAGCATATACATTACGAGTGGCATTTTACATCAGCATAAAAATAACACTTGACAACATCCATTTAAAACCAGAGAATGAACATAGTGAATTTTATATATCAACCAATTCTTGGCAGTAGGCATTTAAATGAAGAACCACTTTATCAACTAAAACAGCACAAATATAACCAGAGACAATAGAACTTGACCACTTTAGTCTCTGCCAATATAGCAGTACCATAGCATTACCTAGCACTAACTAGCAGTAGCATAAAAAATTCATTTTAGTGTACTGCCTAGTGAAACATAAATTGAAACCCTAAATAGTAACCAGCAATGAACTCCACCTAATGAACTAAATACCTAATGAATATGAGCTAGCAGTAGCATAGCATTAATTACCTAGCAATAGCGAGAGTACTCGCACTTCAAATATTTCGTAAATTAGTAGCAGTAGCACTGCACTTCAAATATTTCAGCAATGAAATTAACCAAAGACAACATTTGCAACGGCACATGCATCATATATAACCAGAGACAACATTTCCAACCAGAGACAAATATAACCAGAGAAATTTGCAACAACACATCAAATATAACCAGCAACAACTTAGCATTACTCGCTAGCATTTTTCATTAGGTATATATGGCAGATCATTTTATATATATAGTAGTGGCATATATATATATGGCGATGGCATATATATGGATCATTTTAAATGAACCAGATAAGGAACATAGCACCAGCTTTCATTTGTGGATTATCGAAAGCTCCAATTATAAATCAACTAAATGAACCTAGCTAGCTACTCGTCCATTTGCAACAAGACATCATATATTTATTTAACATAACAGAGCAAAAATTGCTAGAATATCTGGTAGCATTTTATGAACCAGAGCTTACTTTCCATTAGCCCTTCCTTTCAAAAATGACTACTAAACCTACTGCTGGCATTTTATGAACCAGAGCACACCAAATATTTATGGGCATGAGATTGTGATCTTTTCTAAACCAGAGAATTGCTTTTCATCTAAACCAAGATGGCAGTAGCATGACCATTTTTTAGTAATAGCCAGAGAACTAACTCATTTCATTTGCTAACACTAACCTACTGCAAGCATTTACCAACAAGTTAAATGAACCAAGAATTTGCTACTGCATTTCATCATGTAAAGCAAATAGCAACTAGCAAACAAACCTACTGCATTTTAAATTTTCATTTGTCATTTTAAACCAGTAGCATTTTTATTTTCACTTCACCCAATTCATTTACAGAGAACCATGTACATCTGAATATATTTTCAATAGATATATTTGTGTAGGACATGGTGACCATAGGCCAAAATCATGTTCCTAGAAACTAAACCTAAGCATATGCAAGCCCTTCATGCAATTTTGGTCGATCCTAGCAGTATGTGCATCATTAGTTGAATTTGTTCACAGAGAAAGAAGCTTTGAAATTGAAACTACTACATTTTCACCAAATTGCATTGTATTCAGCCACAATTCATACATTCAAATACAAGGAATATGATGCAATTTCATTTTCCTAACCAGAGAGCAACATGAACTTAATTGTTCCATTTTCTTATTCAACAATTTTAGCAGTAGTTCATTTGAATGTATGAATATGATTCAATTTCATTTTCAACATGAACAATATGATGCAATCTGTCTATGCAACTAGAGAGCATCTAGCAGGAACCCTAGCCCTAACTAGCAGTAGGTAAATCCTAACCCTACCGAGGAGGGGAGAGCGAAGGCGGAGGGAAGGGAGAGGGAAGGGAAGAGGGAAGGGGAGAGGGAAGCTCACCGTGGCTGGCGCGCGGCTCCTTTTTCTCCAACGGCGGCGCCGACGTCCCCTCCTCCAACGGCGGTAGCGTACGGGTCCTCTTCCGCGGCGACGTGGAGGCGCTTGGTTGGGGGCTTCCGCGGCGGCGTGGAGGCGCTGGTGGATGGGGATGGTGGAGGGCGGTGCAGGACGGTGGTGCGACAGAATGGAGGCGGACGGTGGAGGGGGATTTGGCGGTGAACGGCGGCGGATGAGGAGAAAGGGGATGGGATCGACTGTGCTGGAGAAGATGAGGAGAAAACGGTTAAGTCCGTAGTATAGCCGTGCCAGGCTTATTGCCGGCGCACCAAGGCACTGGTTCGCCGGGGGACATATCAATTGACCTAGCAAGCCTGCCCATTTCCTTTTATTTTTTCCATTCTTTTTCTTTATTTCTTTTCTCTTTATTTTATGTTTCTTTTATTTTACCCCAAATGCTGTAATATTTTATTTTTGTTATCTTTTCAAGATAATAACAAAGCAATATATATATGCATGAGTATGCAAAAACAAATGAGTTATACATACAAAATATTGACCAACACAATTAATATTAGTTATACATAAAGTATTGGACATGACCATATGAGTAGTTATGAATTACACAAAATATGAGTTATAGATTGCAAATAAAGTTTTACATCATCGATTGAGAAGAGTGTTTCGCTTTCTTCTTGCTTTTCTTGCTCGTCGTTGAATAATTTAGCCCCGTGTCGTGACTTCTTCTTTTGAAGGGTCGACCCGACCTCGGTAGCGTGGTCCTGCTTCTTCTTGTGGTGTATGTTGTCGTCTTCGTCCTCGGATTCTTCCATCATTGGGTCTCCGACTTGTCCTTCGAAGTCTTCCTCGTTGGCGACTCCATCCATTCCGATGATGGTCCTCTTGCCTCTCCTCACGATAACACGGCTAGGCCTGGATGGGTCCGTTATGAAGAAGCATTGGTGCACGTGTTCGCGGCACCCAGGGCTCATTCTACGCGGTGGCGTTCGTGGACTTTGATTTGTTGGCTTCGGGTAGAAACATGGTGGTGAAATACCGGTCTTCTTTTGTGACGCTCTTAGCCCATCCGATACGGAACATCGGCACTTTCTCCCCAGCAGTAGCTAAGCTCCCGGATTTCCTCGATTCTTCCGTAGTATCTAGTCTTTACGTCACCCGTCCAGGAATCCATCCTTACCCCCGAGTT
Organism: Lolium rigidum; assembly: GCF_022539505.1. Lineage (NCBI taxonomy): Eukaryota > Viridiplantae > Streptophyta > Magnoliopsida > Poales > Poaceae > Lolium > Lolium rigidum. The sequence continues at coordinate 305,476,511 of NC_061514.1, forward strand.
CGGTAAACATCTGTTCTTGTCTTTTTCTTCCGTGTAGAATGTGTACCCGTTGATATCGTACGCTTGGTAAGTCATGATGTTGGGTGCGGGGCCATGTGACAAGGCCAATACTAGTTTATCCTTGTCAGAATCCATTGGTGGGGGATTAGCATCAATGTGGTCTTTGAACCAGTGCGCGAAAGAGGAGTTGTGCTCTCTGTATATTTCTGCTTCCGTCATCATCGGCTTGCCACTGCTCTTTCAACCAAGGATCGATCAAGTCAATGTGTTGTAGCGCTATGATGGCGTGTAACTCACACGTTCGTTGGGAACCCCAAGAGGAAGGTATGATGCGCACAGCAGCAAGTTTTCCCTCAGAAAGAAACCAAGGTTTATCGAACCAGGAGGAGCCAAGAAGCACGTTGAAGGTTGATGGCGGCGGAATGTAGTGCGGCGCAACACCGGGGATTCCGGCGCCAACGTGGAACCTGCACAACACAACCAAAGTACTTTGCCCCAACGAAATCGGTGAGGTTGTCAATCTCATCGGCTTGCTTGTAACAAAGGATTAGATGTATAGTGTGGATGATGATTGTTTGCGAGAAAACGGTAGAACAAGTATTGCAGTAGATTGTATTTCGGTAAAGAGAATTGGACCGGGGTCCACAGTTCACTAGAGGTGTCTCTCCCATAAGACAAACAGCATGTTGGGTGAACAAATTACGATTGGGCAATTGACAAATAAAGAGAGCATGACCATGCACATACATATCATGATGATTATAGTGAGATTTAATTGGGCATTACGACAAAGTACATAGAACCGCCATCCAATCGCATCTATGCCTAAAAAGTCCACCTTCGAGTTATCGTCAGACCCCTCCAAGGATATTAAGTTGCAAAGCAACGAGACAATTGCATTAAGTATGGTGCGTAATGTAATCAACAACTACATCCTTAGACATAGCATCAATGTTTTATCCCTAGTGGCAACAGACACAACACAACCTTAGAACTTT
>NC_061514.1:305477608-305538372 GCF_022539505.1 Lolium rigidum
TATAGGGCGGCGCGCCCGGTGTCTTGGCCGCGCCGACCTGCAGTGTGGGCCCCTCGTGACGCCCCTTGACCTGCCCTTCCGCCTACAAATAGCCTTCGTCGCGAAACCCCCGTACCGAGAGCCACGATACGGAAAACCTTCCGAGAGACGCCGCCGCCAATCCCATCTCGGGGATTCGGGAGATCGCCTCCGACACCACTGCCGAGAGGGGAATCATCTCCCGGAGGACTCTACGCCGCCATGGTCGCCTCCGGAGTGATGTGTGAGTAGTCTACCCCTGGACTATGGGTCCATAGCAGTAGCTAGATGGTTGTCTTCTCCCCATTGTGCTTAATTGTCGGGTCTTGTGAGCTGCCGAACATGATCAAGATCATCTATCTGTAATTCTATATGTTGTGTTTGTTGGGATCCGATGAATAGAGAATACTTGTTATGTTGATTATCAAAGTTATGTGTTGTTTATGATCTTGCATGCTCTCCGTTACTAGTAGATGCTCTGGCCAAGTAGATGCTTGTAACTCCAAGAGGGAGTATTTATGCTCGATAGTGGGTTCATGCCTCCGTGAATGCAGGGAAGTGACGAAATCTCTAAGATTATGGATGTCTTGTTGCCACTAGGGATAAAACATTGGTGCTATGTTCGAGGATGTAGTTCTTGATTACATTACGCACAATACTTAATGCAATTGTACATTGTTAGCAACTTAATACTGGAGGGGTTCGGATGATAACTTTGAAGGTGGACTTTTTAGGCATAGATGCATGCTTGGATAGCGGTCTATGTACTTTGTCGTAATGCCCAATTAAATCTCACTATACTCATCATAATATGTATGTGCATGGTCATGCCCTCTTTATTTGTCAATTGCCCAAGCGCTAATTTGTTCACCCAACATGCTGTTTATCTTATGGGAGAGACACCTCTAGTGAGCTGTGGACCCCGGTCCAATTCTCTTTACTCGAAATACAATCTCTTGCAATACTCGTTCTCGTTTTTACTGCAAACAATCACCATCCACACTATACATCTAATCCTTTGTTACAGCAAGCCGGTGAGATTGACAACCTCAGCTGTTTCGTTGGGGCAAAGTACTTGGTTTGTGTTGTGCAGGTTCCACGTTGGCGCCGGAATCCACGGTGTTGCGCCGCACTACATCTCGCCGCCATCAACCTTCAACGTGCTTCTTGGCTCCTACTGGTTCGATAAACCTTGGTTTCATACTGAGGGAAAACTTGCCGCTGTACGCATCACACCTTCCTCTTGGGGTTCCCAACGGACGCGTGCTGTACGCGTATCAGCCGGCAATAGAGAATTTTCCACCGGCGCACCCCTGGGCCGGTGCGCCGGCAATGATTCTTGGGCCTGGCCCGAATCGGCCGAGGCCATGCCAGGAAATAGCGCCGGCGAGCCTACAACTCTGGTGCGCCGGCAGAAGGCCTTCATCGCCGGCGCGGCGACAATGTGGTGCGCCGGCAACAATGACCACCGGCGCACGTCCTTGGTGGTGCGCCGGCACCTATTGCCTCCAACTATAGGCTTTTTCCTAGTAGTGAGCTACCAGGAGCTCAAGGGTCAGCTTATCCAGCTGGGTCTTGACCATGCCAAGGCGCTGAAGGCCGCTGAATCCGCTGCGGAGGCCAAGCTGCATGAGGCGCTGGAGGATGCTGGCAATGCCAATGTGGTGTTGCAGGCTGAGCTGGAGGAGGCCGCCAAGGCGCAGAAGGCTGCCGAGGAGAAGGCCGCGCGGCTGGAGGCGGAGCAGAAGGAGTACGACCTTCTGGTCACGCAGACTGACGCGCTCGCCCTTCGTAAGTTTCTTCCTTTTTCTTTCCGGTTTCTGTTTACAAGCTTGTCTCTTCCGGTAGCATATTCTTAACTTCTTTCCTTGACCTTACAGGGCTCTTTCTGGACTCCCAGTCGTTTGCTGTGAAGAGGGTTGGAGATCGCCGGGTTGCCCAGGGCTATGAGAATCTGGGCGCTCCGTGGGACCCCTATGACCACTTGGTTGCGCTGAACGCGCGGGTTTCCCATATGCGCGCCATAGATCGGAACCTTTTCGACATCCCTGATGTGGCCACGCAGCTGTTCCGCACTCTCTGGCCTGGAGAAGTGGTGCCAGACACCTTCTCCCTTATCAGCGGCCGCCTGAAGGGTGCCGGTAGAAGGATCCGGGAGTGGCAGTGCTCTGCTGCCCGTGCCGGAGCAGACTCCGCGCTTCGCGTGGCCTGCTCTTGGTACCCGGAGCTGGACCTGGACGCCCTCATCGGAGTGCACGAAGGAGCTGAAACCGATCTGGACTCGGTCCTCACCGCTAAGCGGCAGGATCGAGCGTACCACATCGCGGAGTACGCTGACATGCGCACCTTCATCCCCCCTCCTCCAGACGTCAAGGACCATCTCAGCGACGAGGAGGAAGGTGAAGCTGATGAGGAGGCCGGAGCTGATGATGAGCCTCTGGATGGTCCTGGCGCTGGCGACGCTCCTCCCGAAGCCCCTTCTGCTTGATTATCTGCTGTTAACTGTTTGCTTGTGAAATGCTTGTTGGTCCTGCTTGACTCAAAACATTTTCGGTTAAATTCTACCCCGGTATGCCGGGGTTCGTGATGTAAAACTTTAATCTCCCTTTTGGTTGTGGCACAACAATTCATGCCGGTATGTTATACCGGTAGTTAATTACCTTATGTTCGCCTTAGCATATTTGCCTATCGTTTTGATTTTATCCTGCACTGCAAAGATTTCAAAATTGTTTCCGCATCCAATTCGATGCACACTTGGCTCTTTTGCCTTGGCTCTGCCTGCCTTCTCTGGGCGTTCTTTGGCGTATGAGCACAAAGTTCTTTTACCAAGCAAGCATGTTCTTGAACTTAGAAATAACTCAAAATTTTTGCAAAAAACCGGCTTAACCGGGGTTAGTTAAGCTTTTCCGGATTGTTTGTTCCCACTCTCTCTTTTCGCAGTTCACGTGCTTAATTGCTACCGGTTTATCTTGCTTGCCATGAAGCCGGTTTGCGGACAGCGACAGAGTCGAAGACTCGGTAGGTTTAGCACGCTACTAAACCGGAAAGAAAAAATGTTCACTAAGCAACCGGTGAACCGAAAAAATAAACATGTTGCATGCAACTTTAGGGGTAGTCCCCGAGATTCATTCGAGGTTCCGACATCTTTTATTCATAGCATATAAGGTACAAAAAAGGAACTTCTTACTCCACAACTTCAAGAGTAGAAAGGACGCAACAGAGCTACGTTCCATGGACGCTTGCTCTCCTCTCCGGACTTGTCCGCCTTTCCTTTTTTCCACTCCTGTGCATCGATCAAGTAATAGGCATCATTGTGGAGAGCTTTGCTCACAACGAAGGGACCTTCCCATGGAGGTGACAGCTTATGCCGGCCTTCAGTGCGCTGCACCAGGCGTAGCACCAGATCTCCTTCCCGGAATACTCTCGAGTTAACCTTCCGGCTATGATAGCGTCTAAGGTTTTGCTGGTAAATGGCTGGTCTTGCCAATGCCAACTCTCTCGCTTCTTCTAGCAAGTCCACATCGTTTTCTCTGGCCTCTTTGACCTCTTGCTCGGTATAGAGCTGTACTCTTGGTGAATCATGGATGATGTCGGTTGGTATGACCGCTTCTGCTCCGTAAACCATGAAGAATGGAGTGTATCCGGTGGACCGGTTTGGAGTTGTTCTTATACTCCACAACACTGATGGTACTCATCGAGCCAACACCCCGGCGACTTTTCCACCGCTTCAATGAGTCTTGGCTTGATACCGGAAAGTACCAAAGCATTCGTTCTTTCCACCTGGCCATTGCCTTGTGGGTGTGCTACCGAGCACAGATCCAACCGGATGTTGTTATCCTCACAAAATCTTTTGAACTCACCTTGAGCAAAGTTGGTTCCATTGTCTGTGATGATGCTATGCGGGTAGCCATACCGCAAAATGACATCTTTTAAGAACTTCACCGCTGTGCGCCCATCACACTTTGCGATAGGTTTCACTTCTAGCCACTTGGTAAATTTATCCACCATGACCAAGATGTGAGTCATGCTGCTCCTTGCAGTCTTGAATGGGCCAACCATATCAAGGCACCAAACAGCAAATGGCCATGTTAGCGGTATTGTTTTTAAACCGGACACTGGGGTATGATTTTGCTTGGCGTACCTCTGGCACCCATTGCATTTTCTTACCAAATCCTCAGCATTTTCCAAAGCAGTGGGCCAGTAGAACCCATGCCGGAATACCTTTCCTACCAGCGCCCTTGATGAAGCGTGGTGCCCACATTCTCCTTGGTGAATCTCCTCAAGCATTTCTTTTCCTTCTTCCGGTTCCACACACCTTTGAAGGACACCGGTAACACTTCTCTTGTACACCTCGCCATTGATGATGGTGTACGCTTTGGACCTCCTCTGGATCCTTCTGGATTCATTTTCGTCATCCGGCAAGGTGCCGTTGATCAGGAATTCCTTAATAGGTTTAGCCCATGATGGTGCCTCTCGAACCAGAAACACCGGTGCATCTATCTCCATGTTATCCACCAGCATTGTCTCTTCCGGTATAGCTGCAACAGTCCCCGAGCTTGCCGGTGCAGTCCCCGAGTTTACCGGAGCAGTCCCCGAGTTTACCGGAGCAGTCCCCGGGTTCCCTTCATCGTTGTCCATGGGTACTATGTGTGACTCCGGTACGAAAATTGATTCCGACTCCGGGCTCGGTTTGATCGATGGTACCCTTAAGTGTTCCAAGGCTATTCCGGGAGGAATTTCTTGTCTAGATGAGCCCAGCTTGGACAAAGCATCCGCGGATTCATTTTCCGCTCGTGGCACATGGTGAAACTCATAGCCCTCAAAGAAGCCGGCAATCTTTTGCACGTGAAACCGATACGAGGCCATGTTTGCATCTTTTGCGTCCCAATCTCCGGAACTCTGTTGCACCACGAGATCTGAATCCCCATAGCAAATGATCCGGTGCACGCCGATCTCTTTTGTGACTTTAAGCCCATGTAACAGAGCTTCGTACTCAGCGACATTGTTTGATGCCCTGAAATGCACTTGCAAAACATACCGGAGATGATCTCCCTTAGGTGAGGTAAGCACCACACCGGCACCTAGACCCTCTTTGAGTTTGGATCCGTCAAAGTGCATCTTGCAGTACTCTATTCTCTGATCCGGCGGCTTGTATTGCATTTCCGCCCAATCAACAAGGAAATCCGCCAAAGCTTGGGATTTATGGCATCTCTCCTTTCGTACACCGGTACATATGGTGATATCTGAATTGCCCACTTTGCAATCCTTCCGCTAGCATCTTTGTTGCACATGATATCGGAAATGGGTGCTTCGCTCACCACTTTCATGGGGTGCTCTTCAAAGTAATGCTTAAGTTTGGTGGCGGCCATGTACACGCCATAAGTCATTTTCTGGAAGTGAGGGTAGTTTTGCTTTGAGAGGGAGAGTACCTCGCTCAGGTAGTATACCGGCCTCTGGACGATTTTTCCTTCCTCTTCTCTTTCAACTACAACCACTACACTCACAACCCGGTTTGTTGCTGCTATATACAACAGCATAGGCTCTCTTTCTAGAGGTGAAGCCAGTATTGGCGATGTAGCTAGCATTGTCTTTAGCTCTTTAAACGCTGCGTCTGCCTGAGGGGTCCAGACGAACGTATCAGATTTTTTCATGAGAGCATATAGCGGCAGAGCTTTTTCTCCCAACCTGCTTATGAACCGGCTTAGCGACGCCAAGCTTCCGGTAAACTTTTGCACGTCTTTGAGATCGCGCGGTATAGTCATTCTTTCAATGGCCCGGATTTTTACCGGATTGACCTCAATGCCCCGGCTTGATACGAGAAAGCCAAGCAGCTTGCCGGCAGGGACACCGAAGGTACATTTTGCCGGATTAAGCTTCATCCGGAACCTTCTCAAGTTATCAAATGTTTGCCGGAGATCATCGATTAAGGTTTCTTTCACCTTGGTTTTTACCACGACATCGTCCACATAGACTTGTACGTTTTTTCCGATCTGGTCAAACAAGCATTTTTGCATGCAGCGCTGGTACGTTGCACCAGCGTTGCGCAAACCGAAAGGTATAGTGACATAGCAATAAGCCCCGTGCGGGGTAATGAACGCAGTTTTTATTTGATCTTCCTTTTTCAAGGGGTTTGGTGGAAACCGGAATAAGCATCCAAGAAAGACAACAGCTCACATCCTGCAGTGGAATCAATCACTTGACCGATCCGAGGTAAAGGGAAAGGGTCTTTCGGGCAAGCTTTGTTCAAGTTGGTGTAGTCGATGCACATGCGCCACACCTTTGGAGCTTTTGCTTCCATGTTCTCTTCTTTCTTCTTCTCGACCAGCACCGGATTGGCTAGCCACTAAGTGTGCAGTACTTCCACGATGAAACCGGCAACCAGTAACTTTGTCACCTCTTCTCCAATGATCTTTCTCCTGTCTTCAGCAAACCGGCGCAGCGGCTGCCTTACCGGCTTTGCATCTTTCCGGACATTTAATGAGTGCTCAGCCAGCTCCCTCGGAACACCTACCAAGTCATCAGTAGACCAGGCAAAGATATTCCGATTCTTACGGAGGAAGCTGACGAGCGAGCTTTCCTATGCCTCATTCATGCCGGCACTGATACGAACGGTGCGCTCAGGGTAAGTCGGGTCCAGCACAATGTCCTTTGTTTCTTTTGTCGGCTTGAATGCCGGTGCGCCCAAGTTTGCACTCATTGCCGCTAAGCTCAGTTGTGAGGACTGAGCCAACGCAACCGCAGTTTGCATTATCCTCTTTTCCTCTGTGATCACCAGCGACTCTGCCAGGTTTGATCCGGCGGAAGCTGTTTCCAGTGAGACTTTGTAGTTTCCCACCACAGTTAAGGGTCCACGAGGTGCCGGCATCTTCATCTTGAGATACGCCGTGTGAGTTGAGGCCATGAAAGCAGCCAACGCCGGTCTCCCCAGCAATGCATGGTAAGGGCTCTCTAAGTCCACCACCTCGAACTCAAGGTTTTCAACCCGGCAGTTGTCACGTCCTCCAAACGACACAGCCACCCGAACTTTTCCAACCGGTGCACAGGACAGACCCGGAACGATTCCGTGGAAAGTCGTACGCGTTGGCTGTAGCATGTTTTTTGTTATGCCCAGCATGTTCATGGTGTGCCGGTACATGATGTTTATGCTGCTCCCATTGTCTATCAGCACCTTGCTGAACTTGACTCGAGCGTTTGGCCCTTGCATGATAGGGTCCAAGACAAGAGCATAGCCACCCGGGGTAGGCATGATCTTGGGGTGATCCTTGAATGACCACGAGATCTCTTGATCAGACCACATCATGTATTTTGGCACTGCCGGCATCACCGCGTTCACTTCCATAGAACGGCGATGCAGGCTCTGTCTGTCGGTTGGCTCAGTTACGAACACAACGCAGCACATATCTGGGTCATGGTAAACATTCCGGCCCAAAGGTGCCGGTAGAGGCAGTTGGCCATTGCCTTCTCCCACCTGGTTAACTTGCTGGTACTGCTGCCGGTTTGGCTGTACCGGTAAGGCGTTTGCCCCGGTAAGCGGTGGTGGTGGTGGTAGCTGTTGTTGCCACGACATGTCTTGCAGTGGTTGCGCATCTTTTGCCGTTCCCTTTTGCATCAAGTACTTGGTCCAGGTACAATCCTTCGTCAGATGGTTTGACGGGTGTGCCGGATTCGGTGTGTGCCACCGGCAAGGTTGGTCCATGGCAGCTTCCATGGTGTACTTCGCGGGTTCTTGCCGGCTCTTTTTCGGCCCCGTGGTTTCTTTTCGACCCACTGCTTCTTTGGACCCGCCCATGGCTGCGATCCGGTTCTCTCGCCTCCGACCGCCGCCGGCCTCGTAGTTTTCTTGTACAGACAGCAACTTGCTGCGGACCGTACCTTCGATCCGGAAAATCTTCCCTTCTTTTGTTGTTCCGGTTATCCCGGTGTTGCTCTTGGCGCTGCTGAGGCGGGTTTGACTGTTCCGGCTCAAGTTGCACCGCCGGCTGCGTTGGGTCTCCCAACGCATAGCTATCCGCCACACGTATCATTTCCGCCAACGTTGTCGGCATGTTTCGCTGCAGCTTTTGCCACAACGGTGAACCTCTTCTGCACCCACTGCTAAACCAAGCAATGGCTTGCGCCTCTATCACCCCTTCACAGGAGTTCCTTGTGGTATTCCACCGGGCCAGGTAGTCCCGGTCTGTTTCATTCTAGCGCTGTATGCACAGAGCGAGCTGCTGCGGCCTGTTTGGCCTCCGGTACGTGCTGCTGAAGTTGCTCACAAAAGCTTCCTCAAAGTCCAACCAACCATTTATACTTCCTGTCGGCAAGTTGTTCAGCCAGATTCTTGCCGGTCCTACCAAGAATGACGGTATGATTCTCACGGCCCAACGCCGATTTCCTCCTCCTACTACGCTTCCTCCGCCGCCTGCGACGTATACCGCGGTCACGTAATCCGCGAGCCAGTCTTCCGGCTTCGTGGTGCCATCGTATGTTTTTGTGTCACGGGGCAGCTGGAAGTTGCGAACCGGTGGCCCTTCTTTCATGATCCTTGGACCAAAACACTTTGGGCCCGGAGGACCTTCTGCCTCGATCATTTCCGACAAGTATACTCTATCCAGACGGTGCCTCGCATCCCGTTCTGGTAGGTATCTTTCTCCCAAGCGTTCCCCCAATGGGTTCCGGTATGCTGCCGGTCTTGTGGAATCAGCCTCATCATAACATTCCGGTACCGCGGCCCTTGCCTGCCAGTACCTTGGAGGATCCATCTCCTCCTCATCATACGCCGCCCTTGCAGCTCGATAATTTTGCCCGGTTTCTTGTCTACCGGCATGATTGTTTCCGGCATAGCCTTCTTTGGCGTAGCCTCTGTTTGCCCCTTGGCTTTTTCTACCGGCATCGTGTTGCCCGGCTTGTTGTTTTCCGACAAGTACCGGATCATACACAGTCATCTGCTGCGCGTTCATCTCTTTTTCTCTTCTTCTGTCCGGATGGGGGGACGAAGCCTGCCCATGGGACTTGCTACCGGCATTTCTTGTCGAACGCGCGGATTTTGAAGCCACAACCTTGTTCAGCTTGTCAAGCTGCTCAGCGTTCTGCTGCTCGATAGTCTCAAGAAGCTCCTGGACACGCTCTTGTTGTTTTTCCAGAGCGTCCCCGGAAAGCGATTCACACAGTTGTACAGCAGCTTTAGCAGCTTTTATTGTTTTATCCGGGCTACTGTACTTAGGCTTTTCTACTATGCTCATAGATGCAGAAGTGCTTTTGCCGGCATGAATTTCCTTACGCAGATCCTGATCTAGATTGCGAGCCTTAAGCCGGTTCTCCGGTATCCTAGCAGCATGAGCGCTAACAGAAGCAAAGCCATGGGCAGCGTTATACTCACGTACGGTTAGGTTCAACTCGCGCTGCGCCCTGACGACGTCTTTGCCGCTCTCGAGTATCTTCTAGCGCTGCGCCTCCAGCTTCGACTGAGCCGCTGCCGGGTCGATGCTCTGCGCGATGGGGGTGGCGAGGACGTTCATCGCCGCTTGGAGCAGTGTTTCCGGTGGTGCGGATGATGCTCCTGCAGCGCCTGCGCCGCGCTCCAGCGGTGGCTTGGCCGCACGGGTTGAAACCGCACGCCCAGCACCTTCTTCCACAGCTTCCTTGCCGGCGTCGACCGTGCCTGCCATCATCACCTCCACGCTGCCAGGAGCGCGGCCTGCATGTAGCCACATTGGCGGATCCGGCGCCACCAGCACCGGCGAGGGGCGCTGGCGCACGGGAACGGTGCCGAAGTAGATGCGGTGGCTGCCGAATTCGATGATGCGGCCGTTCTTGGGGAAGATGCCGCCGTTGGCAAAGCAGCCCGCGTTGTCGTTGATGAAGTCCCTGGCGTAGATGCGCTGCACCAGCGCGGACACCGTACGTTGGCCGGCGACGTCGAGGATGCCCGCCCGAATGTGAACTCCAGCAAGCGCCACTTCATGCCCCACGGTGGGCGCCAACTGTCGTCGTGGCGAACGAGCAGATGCCATGGGATGGCTTAAGTTGGGGCCGAATGAGCGCAAGAGGATTCGGGGGAGGGTTTGCGACTAGATGGGATGAACTTCCGGATGCTTTCCTCAAGAACACAACCAAAGGCAGGTATGCAAGAAGAAACACAAGAGGAAGAACTCTGCACTAGATCGCTAGCTTCATTGATCTCCACATGGTTACAGGTTTTCTGGATACAAGGTTGCCCTAGATACTGATCTCCTGGGCGTACATGAACGTGTCCGTGAAGGACGGTGCCCCCTCTCCTTATATAGGGAAGAGGGTGGCTTACAGAACAAGAAACCCTAATGGCATCTTTGACTGGACAAACTACTTTACAAAGCTACTTTAATCATGGATGACGCCGGGGTCTTCTTTAATCGGTGACGCCGACGTCCTCCGGCTTCTTTCAGCGTCATCCCTCTCTTTGGCGCCGTGGCTCCGATTAAAGTCACTTTGCTTAGCTCATCCTTGTCTTCTAGCTCGAAGAGAATCTTTGACCAGTCCTTGCCGACATGCTCTTCTTTCCGGTAGCCCGGTATCTTCTTTATCCGGTTCCGGTATACCCCTCTTGGGGATACCGGCTTAGCTTTACTTAGCCAAACTCTTATCTTGGTGCTCCGGTACAAGCATTAAACCGGTATCTTGATGGCTCAAACCATCCGGTTTGGCATGCCTTTGGCATACCGGGGGTCATCCCCCCAACAGTTTCATCCAATCGCAAAATTTATTATAGTGTTCTTCTTCTTTTGATTTTAGTTTCTTAGCAGGAAAAGGCATTTGCTTTTGAACCCAAGGTTCCCTTTCATTACCATGTTTCTTAGCAGTAAAATGTTCTTTAGTATACTTTTTATTTTTAGCATGCTTTTCAGGTTCATCTTCAACATCTTCTTTATCAGAAGCATCATTCTTATTATTATCATTATCATGTTCATTTCCACTTTCAGCTCAAAGATCGAAATAGAAATACTATTAGGATCATTAACAGGTTCAGAGGATTCTACAACATTTTTATGTTTCTTCTTCTTTTTCTTAGAAGGAGCACTAGGTTCAATTCATTGAGAATCTTGTTCAACTCTTTTGGGATGCCCCTAAGGATGTAGAGGATCCTGGGTAGAAACACCGCCTCTAGTTGTTACTTCATAAGCATGTTTCTCTTTAGAATTATTTTTTAACAAGTCATTTTGCACTTTAGTGAGTTGATCAATTTGAGTTTGAACCATATGAAAATGTTTAACAAGCATCTTAACATCATTGGAGGTTCTCTCCACAATATCATGCAAATTGCTAATAGCTTGAGAATTTTCCATTAAATGATTCTCTACTCTCATATTAAAATTTTCTTGCTTAACAATATAATTATCAAACTCATCTAAGCATTGAGCAGGAGATTTTGAATACGGAATATCTTCCCTAGTAAAGAGTTGAAGAGAGTTTACCTCAATCATGGATGAAGGGGGAATTATCTTACATAAATCTTCTATGGGAGGTAAATTCTTCACATCTTCAGATTTAATACCTTTCTCCTTAAGAGATTTCTTGGCTTCCCTCATATCTTCATCATTTAATTTAATCAAACCCCTCTTCTTCAATATTGGCGTCGGAGTTGGTTCAGGTATAGTCCAATCATCATGATTCCGGCCTATTTTAGCCAATAATTCTTCAGCTTCGTCTGGAGTTCTTTTCCTGAAAACACAACCAGCACAACTATCCGGATATGCTCTAGACTCAACGGTTGGTCCACTATAAAATATATCAAGTAAATCATGCTTTTCCAAATCATGTCCAGGTCGAGCTCGATAAGAGAGCAAAATCTTGCCCAAGGTTCAGTGCAATTTCTCTCCATCTTCCTCGGTCAAAGCTATAAATTTTCTCGTAAAGCAAGCATGTTGAGCACTAGCAGAAAGTATTTCCGAAAGAAAACATCAAGCAAATCACTTGGACTATTAATAGAACCAGGAGGCAAACTATTATACCAAGTTTTAGCATCATCCTTTAATGAGAAAGGAAAAATTTTAGCAACAAAATAAGTACGCATATTGACATCATCAGAAAACAAGCTACTCATAGAAGAAAGTTCATTCATATGTTCTACAGCACTTTCTTTTTCAGTACCACAAAAGGGTCTTTTCTCAACAATAGCTATATGAGATAGATCAAGAGAAAAATCATGATCTTTATCCTTAATGTTTATAGGAGATGTGGCAAATTTAGGATCGGGAGACAGCTTATATCTAACAGTATGTTGTGCGAGAAACTTTTTAATTTTTCTTGCATCAGCAGTAGCATTGTATCTATTAATAAAATCATCATCAAGTTCCACATAATCCTCATCAGGATCATCACTAGAATATTCAACAAACTCAGGTGAATTAACAGGTGTAGCAGCATTTTCATTAGGAGTTTTAGTATTTTCAATTTGTCTAGACCTAGCAATTGTAGCATCTAGAAAAGATCCCAATGAACCACTATCATCAAGCACAGCAGAAACATTATCAATATTATAATAATTTTCAGTATTCAAGCATAAGTACCAAGCAAGTGAAGCTTGTGGTGGTGAAACAAGTTGACTTATCACAGATGGTGAATCAAGAGAAGCAGAGATACTCAGAGTTGTACCTTTTTCTTGTAGTGGATGGTAATATGGCGACTTTAGGATCGCAAGATTTACCCATGATGGAGAATTTGTAGCGAACAATATCAATCCAAGTGAACTTCCAAATAAAGCTATGCTCCCCGGCAATGGCGCCAGAAAATAGTCTTGATGACCCACAAGTATAGGGGATCGCAACAGTCTTCGAGGGAAGTAAAACCCAATTTATTGATTCGACACAAGGGGAGACAAAGAATACTTGAAAGCTTTAACAGCGGAGTTGTCAATTCAGCCGCACTGGAAACGAGACTTGCTCGCAAGAGTTTATCAAGTAGTAACAGTTTATAGCAGATAGCGAGAGTGAAATAACAAAGCAGAGAGTAACAAAGACAGCAGTAGTGATTATAGTAAACAACATGATTAAAATACTGTAGGCACAGGGATGGATGACGGGCATTGCATGGATGAGAGAAACTCATGTAATAATCAAAGCAGGGCATTTGCAGATAATAATAAAATGGTGTCCAAGTACTAAGCAATCCATAGGCATGTGTTCCGTATATAGTCGTACGTGCTCGCAATGAGAAACTTGCACAACATCTTTTGTCCTACCAGCCGGTGGCAGCCGGGCCTCTAGGGAATCTATCGGAAATTAAGGTACTCCTTTTAATAGAGTACCGGAGCAAAGCATTAACACTCCGTGAACACATGTGATCCTCACATCACCGCCTTCCCTCCGGTTGTCCCAATTTCGTCACTTTGGGGCCTCGGGTTCCGGACAGCGACATGTGTATACAACTTGCAGGTAAGATTATAAAACAATGCATATCATCATGAAACAATAACATGTTCAGATCTGAGATCATGGCACTCGGGCCCTAGTGACAAGCATTAAGCATAACAAGTTGCAACAATATCATCAAAGTACCAATTAAAGACACTAGGCACTATGCCCTAACAATCTTATGCTATTACATGACCAATCTCATCCAATCCCTACCATCCCCTTCAGCCTACAAGCGGGGAATTACTCACACATGGATGGGGGAAACATTGCCGGTCGATGGAGAGGCGTCTGGTGGTGATGATGGCGATGATCTCCTCCACTCCCCGTCCCGGCGGAGTGCCAGAACGGAGTTTCTGGTCCCGAGACGGAGTTTCGCGACTGTGGCGGCATACTGGATGGTTTCTGGCGACTTCGACTTCCCGTATCGCGTTTTTAGATCGAAGTAGTCCAGAGGAGGGCGTCAGAGGCCAGCCGAGGGGGCCACACGCTAGGGCGGCGCGCCCCCCTCCTGGGCCGCGCCGGCCTAGTGTGTGGGGGCCTCGGGCCTCCACCAGGCTTGCCCTTCTGGCTCCGTAAATCTTCTAGAAAAATAAGACCTTCGACATAAATTCCGGGATTTTCCTGAAAGTTGAATTTCTGCACAAAAACGAGACACCAGAGCAATTCTGCTGAAAACAACGTTAGTCCGTGTTAGTTGTATCCAAAATACACAAATTAGAGGCAAAACAATAGCAAAAGTGTTCGGGAAAGTAGATACGTTTTGGACGTATCAGTGCGCATCTGGGCGAATTCGGCGATCCGGTAGGCGCGATCCTGACGCTTTGCGGTTAGGACTAGATCCTTATCAGTGGGCGCATCGCCGCGAAGGCTGTGGAAAGCGTCCAGATCCAGTTCTTCGTACCAGGAACAGTCAATGCGTAGCGCTGCATCTGCTCCAGCACGGGCCGCTGAGCACTTCCACTCACGGATCCTCCGGCCAGCATCCTTCAGGCGTTCAGAAGTGAGCGTCAGGTTGGTCGGCACTGCTTCCCCAGGCCACAACACCTTGAAGATCTGGATGGCCACATCCGGTAGATCGACAAGATGCCGGTCTAGTGCTCGCATGTGCTGGATCCGGACGGCAAGCGCGACCAAGTGGTCGTATCCCAGGGCGCATCAGGGTTGCTCATGGCGTGCTCAGCCCTGCGCTCTGCTACCTTCTTGACCGCATGCGGCTGTGAGTCCGGAAAGATTTCTAGAAGTAAAGAAAAAGGTGAAAAAAGTAACCGATGTAAGAACATACCGGCAACAGACAGAAGCTTGAAAGCAAAAGAGAAAGGAAGAATGGCTTACTGATGGCCAGGGCATCGGCCTGCATGACCAACTGGTCATACTCGGCCTGATCTGTAGTGAGAGTGGCGATCCGGTCTTGCGCCGCTTTCCGCGCCAGGCTCTCCTCCTCCAGCTCCGTCCGCAGCACCGCGGTGGCGTTCGTGTATTCCTTCAAGGACTCGTCAAGCTTGGCCTCAGCTGCAGCCTGGGCCTCCTTGAGCTTCCACGCGTGCCGGAGTTCCGCCTCCATGAGCTGATCCTTCAGCGCGGCGGTAATGCCCTCCTGAGTGTCCAGCGCTTTGCGGTGCTCGGAGACGAGCTGCTCTTTTTCAGCTACAATCCGGAAAAGAAACGTTAAAAAAAGAGGACCGGTATGATAAAAAGAGTCCAAGCAACCGGAAAAGAAGATCTGTACCCTTGAGCGTGGAGAGCTGGGCGGAGAGACCCTCAAAGGAAGCTTCCGAAAAAGCTGTTATGAAAAAGACTTATGAATACGGATGGAAAAAAGCGACCGGTACAAAAGAGGCCGGAGAGCGAAAAACAAACCTTGGCACTTGCTGTGAGCATCGGCAAGGAACCGGTGCTCCCACAGAAGCTCCTCGAAGAGTTGCTTCCGGGCGTCCAGCGTACCCTATTCAAGTAGAAAGTTCCGGTAAGAAGATGCCGGTATGGAAACAAGTTTCACGCTAAGAACTGCGTTCTCAACCCGAAACTCGGGGACTGGCTATGCCGGTTTTTTGGTGTTTCTAAAGAAGTTTCACGCTAAGAACTGCGTTCTCAACCCGAAACTCGGGGACTGGCTATGCCGGTTTTTTGGTGTTTCTAAAGAAGTTTCACGCTAAGAACTGCGTTCTCAACCCGAAACTCGGGGACTGGCTATGCCGGTTTTTTGGTGTTTCTAAAGAAGTTTCACGCTAAGAACTGCGTTCTCAACCTGAAACTCGGGGACTGGGAGAGTATATATATAAGATTGAAAACCGGCATGATATAAAAGAGTTTGAAGTTGTGCAACTTACCACCACGTTATTGTTGGCGTCATGCCACGCGGTGTCGAACTCCCGGACTGCGCGCCGGAGCCGGCTGAAGTGTTGTCCGGTGCTCCGAGGGCCGGCAGGGTCGACGACCGGGAGCTTATCCTTCCCCAGGCCGCGCGCCGCGGGGGACAGATCCGCCTGATTCCACTTTTCAGCGTAATCAAGGAGATGCCCCAGCTCGGCCTCTCCGCGCTTTAGCTCAGTAATCCGGCCTGAACTGAGGCCATCTCACTGGCTGCGACGGCGGTGCGGCCGGTATGAAGAACCAGCGACCGCGAGTCGGAGGAAGGAGAGGTGGCCGCCGTGACCACCGCAACAAGTTGCTGGGCTGTAATTTTGGCACCTTCCGGTTGGGGTGCAGCCATGGTGGGTGCTGGCGCATCCTTGTGTGGCGTGGGAGCTTCCGGTGCTTCCTTTGCCGGGGGAGAGTTTGCCGGCGCGAAAGTCTCCGGCACGGTCTTGGAGGGGGAGGCGGTTGCCTTCTTCTTCTTCTTCTTCTTGGGAACGGGAGGAACTAGAGGTTCCGCCCGCTCCGCTTCTTTTTTACCGGCGCCGATGTTGCTGGTGCCGGTGTCTTCAGCTTCAGGAGGGGAAGTTAAGTCCTCCTCCGTGCGGTGGTCAGCAGATTTAGGGGCCGCGCGCCCCACACTTGTGTTGCCCCCCCGAGAGGACGCAGGAGATTTGCCGGCACCAGATGGTACCGGACTTGGTTGAGGAGGAGGTGAGGCCCTGGCGGCATCCTCGGAGGTCTCCGACCTCATACCAGAGGCGCTCTTGGTGATGCTCAGGGCAGGCCTGAAAAAGAAACAAAGAAAGAAGGTTGGAAAAAGCAACCGGACGAACAAATTCACAAGCAAAAAGCAACAAGTAAGAAAGGACCAGAAACTTACCCGGAGGCAACCGGCATGCGAGACCGGTAGTGCTTGACGGTGACCTTCTTGCTGGCGTCGCCCTTCTTGGAGCGCTTGGCGGGCGGACCCTCGCTCGGCCCGGCTTCGGAGGCCGGAGCCTTGTGCTTGCGCCCTTGGGAGGCCAGGTTCTCCAGGAACTCCTGGCCAACCTCTGCCTGCAACGGTGCGGCGTGCTCCACAACCTGAGGGTTGGCGCTGGCTGAGGGGAGATCTACAGAGAAACAATGTATGAGGAAGCGAAAGAACAAAATACCTCAAGAATAGAGACTTCATCGTCAGAACCGGTATCATTGGTTGAAAAGTTACCGGGGCGCGAGGTATGGGTCCGACCTATCTTGTGTTTGTTCCCGACCACGTAAGGATCCGGGTCAACCTCGTCCAGGGGGCGCTTGCGGCCTGGGCCTCGTGCCTCAGCAGCAATGCGAGGAAAACGCTCGCAGGCTTGAAAAAGAGAAAAAAGACAGTTAGATTCACATCAGAGGCTACCGGAAAAACTGTCCGGATTGCTTAAGTTATTACTTCGTCATATGGAGGATTGGTGGAGCTGAGGGGAAGAAGGCCCCAGGACCACTCCAGCGGCATGTCAGTTTGGCAAATTTGCCTGGCCTTAAGGGCCACGTCCGCTTGGCTTAGGGTGCAGCTAGTGATCTTGGTGGGATCGCGACGGCCGTACATCTGGCTCATCTTGTGAGCCCGGCGCTGGAGGGGGAGCACCCGGCGTGAGATGAACACGCGGATGATATCATCAGAACAAATGTTCGTATCCTTGATGAGCTGCTCCATGAACCGAACATTCCGGTTGGTTTCGATGTGGGTATTCCCCGGACTGTGCCTCCAGTTGGCCCTCGATGACGTCCCCGGATGGTAGGCCGGCAGGTTGATGAAATCGGCGGCGCCCTTGTTCCTCACATAGAAGAAGGTCTGTTGCCATGCCCGACATGACTCCAGACCGGAGAATTTGAAGAAGGGGCTCCCCTGGCGCGCGCTGATGATGCAGGAGCCGCATTGGGTCGGAGGTTTAGGCTTGGGGATATCTCTGCCCTGGACCGAGTTGATCTGGAGACAGAAAAAACGAGTGAAAGCCTCAAGAGTAGGAAGGAGACCTATGTTAGGCCTCCATGAAAGAAACAAAGCAAGAAAGATAAAAAATGGCATTGCCAGGAAGATGATGAGGTTGGAGTTCGTAAAAATCGAGGAGTTGGCGGAAGAAGTTAGAGGCCGGTAGGCCGAAGCCGCGCTCGAAATGAGCAGTGAAAACTACATATTCTCCGAGTTCAGGCGCGGGCTCCAGCTCGTTGCCGGGAATCCGGCAAGACACCTGTGTCGGTATCCTGCGGGAGCGGTACAGCCAGTCGATCTCCGGCTGCTTCACATCGGAGCCTTTCCAGGCACCGCGGGTAGGCACAGCCAAGTTCACACCGGAACCTTGGCCGGAGCTGCTGGCCTCCTGGCCCCTTCCGGTACCGGCCTCCGGAGCGGATGACGAAGCGTCCATTTGGGCCAGATCCGCTTCAATTTCAGCGGTATGATGGCTGCCGAAGCCGGATGGCGAAAGGTATTCTTCGGAAGACATTCAGGCCTAAAAGGTTCCGGGATCTACTTATAAACACTTTTCCCCAAACCTAGCCGCTCGAGAAGATCTACGAGTAAGAGAAAAAACAAAAGAAAAGGAAAGATAAATCCTCTACCGGCCCAAGAACTAGGAGGCAAAAGGGAGAGATTGTAGAGGCATTGAAGCTAACCTGAGGCGGCGGAGGACGATGAAGAAGAACGGCCACCGGAGTCAGGCGAACTCGCAGGCGATGAAGACGAACGGAGAAGAAGAAGGGAGGTTGCAGTGAGACGCCCAGTGCAGTAACCGCGAAGGCGCCACGGAGAATCTCTGCGGAGCGGAGCTCGGCGGAGTCGTTGCGAAAGATCGCCGGAGATCAGAACCTCAGCGGAGAGCGAGGGCGATGCGAGCGCAGTAAGCAAGAGGTTGCAAAGTGCGCGTGAGAACTGGGAAATGCGAGGAAGAAGAGGTGAAGGAACCGCCGCGCCCTTAAATAGGGAGGTGGGTTCGTGGGCCAGAAACCGCTGGGCCACGACGGTTCACCTCGTGGGCCGCCACGTGGCACGAGGATACACGCGTAGAAAACAGAAATCCACAGGAAGGCCACACGGATCCGGAACGGTGGCAAGGATCCGGTGTGGCGCCATAAATGCTAGCGCAGAAGTCGAAGGGAAGTGACCCCTGAGACTGCTGCGTCAAAAACAGTGCGCATGTCACCGACAGGCACTGTGTCCGAGAAATTCTCGACTTCGCCGAGCAAAGGTTTAATGACTAAGATACCGGAGAAAACCGGTATGATGACATAAGTTCGGCAGAGACGCCGGGGAGTTTGAACTGGTTGCCGGTAGGTTTAAACCGGTATGTTGATGATGGGAAACTGGCATGGTCCGTCGGATAGAATCCGCCGGACTATACAAGCTTCGGAGACTAATGTCGGGGGGATGACCCCCGGTATGCCGAAGGCATGCGAAACCGGATGGTGTGAGCCATCGAGATACCGGTTTAAAGATTGTTCCGTAAAACAAAGGTTGGATTGTGGCTAAGTGAACCATATCGGTATCACAGGAGGGGTATACCGGAACCGGCTAAGAAGGTACCGCATTACCGGTACAGACTACACTGTAGCACGTCGGCATGACTGGTCAAAGATGCTCTCAAGAGCTAGAAGACAAAGATGAGCGAAGCACTTCAGCTTTAAACGAAGGCATGACGCCAAAAGCAGAAGATGACGTAAAAGGTACCGGAGGATGTAACCGTTCCTGATTAAAGGATTACCGGTGTCATCCGGGCCAAAGTGGCTTTGTAAAGTAGTTTGTCTAGTCAAAGATGCCATTAGGGTTTCCTAGGGTTTCTTCCCCTGTAAGCCACCCTCTCCCCTATATAAGGAGAGGGAGCACCCCCTTGTGCGGGTACGTGATAACAGAGGTGATAATAGAGAGATAGAGGTCTTACGAGATTCACCGCTGTTAGAGAGCACTTGTACTGTACATCTTCAACCTCTGGCCATGGTCAAGTTCACCAATAAAGATACCGGAATCCATCCGGAGTTCATCCCATCCTTACCAAAACCCTCCCCCGAATCCTCTAGCGCACATTCGGCCCCAAGTTAGCCATCCCATGGCTTCTGTCTGTTCACCACGACGACAATATCCCTCCTGCGCGCCACATGCCAGCTCATGATCTGAGCAACCGAGACAAAATATTTTAGTAAAAGCGACATATATCAACAACATCAAAGTCTCCACAATATCATATAAATGCAGTACATACAGTTAAGTACATGTAGAGTATCAATGCAACATAAGCAACAAAAGCAAATTTGTAAAATGTAATAAACAACTTAACTAAAGGATAATTCATATGGCAAAAGAATCGATCACAAGTTCATCGGTCACAATTCATCGACCGACCACGGCTTCGTCGATAACGATAAGTAGCTAGGATATGTTTTGGAAAAATGATCAGACATACATAGCCGAAATACGTAATAAATAAATAGTTGGACACGTTTTGGCAGAATGATCACATGTTCATCTCTCATAAAGGATAGAATGCTTTATTTAATGTCCACATGATTGCTGTCACTTAACTGTTTCAAGTGGCACTGTACTTCCTATGGAATAGGGCGTCCGATGTGGAACCTCCCTCCCTGTAACTATACATCCTTGTTGATGATTGTTCGCAAGGTTCAGCTGGATACGCAAGAATTCCTGTCTCAGATCTTCATCTATGATCACAACCATTCCTTTGCCCCAGTTGATGACATTAGCTGCCGCCTTGAAGGTGTCACGAGACCGTGCATACTCCACGATGTGAAGGATGATGTAGTAGGCATCCCTGCAGCTGCCTTTTGGTTGATGCACACAACAAAGTCGGTTTTGTCACCGAAACTGACCGACATGTTACCTTTTGTCATTTTTTTGCTGACGGCATTGTTGCCAAGCTTCACGTTGTAGCCGTTGAGAGCATCATCGAGAACCTTCCTAAGCCTGCTGTATTCTTTCCCCTCGCTCCTTGTTGAGTCCAAATACAATATACGACGAGGACAGAATGAATGCTGCGCAAACAGTTCAACAAACATCCACAAGCTAATTTGCCTCGGTGTGTGCCAAAAAAACATAATGTTTTTTTTTGAAATGGAGGATGACCCCCAGCCTCTACATCGAAAAAATGCATACGACCTTCTTTATTAAATTATTCACAAGAAAACATAACATAAATCTAGATAAGCATAGGTAGGGCTAGGGAGAATGCCTTACGTGGGAAAGTAAATGCAATGCTTCTCCGTGTTCTCCACCATAAAATTTTAAAGATAATACCCAAACGAAACAGCCCTGAGTGTTCGCCAAGTTGGCCTTGGTCATTACGTAGTGGTCATCAATGTTCTTGATTTGGCCATACTAGATGTTTATTTTACTTCTATTTTGTTACAACAACTAATAATTATATTGTTGAGAAACTACAAGTTCCTCAATTTCGGATGTGATCACAGGATGGTGCAAGTGAGACAAGTAGGAAACACCTTGGGGTTTGTGTCACTACAAAAAATTCGTTAGCTACGGCGACAAAAAATGATCGGCTAAGGGGCGTTTTTCGTGGTTAACGAGTCATAGGGGATGAAATGGGCTATGTGGTGCATATCGAATCGATTTTTTGGTCCATGGTGGATGAGGAGTTTTTAACCACGAAAAATCAGATCGTGTGTGTGTGTGTGGGGGGGGGGGGGGTTGACTGCTGATGACATTCCAACTAACACGAAGATAACTCCATTAGCTGACCAGTAACACCGCTAAATCGTTGAAACTCCGTTGTAGATGATAGAGCCACACAAGACCTGCTAACAATTAAAAAGACATGAACTTCATAGGGCCATTGGGATCTAAATGGGCCAGCCCACTTATAGTTTATTTCTTAAAACATTGTTTCAATAGGTTAACACAATTTTTTTGTTGGCCCTCATTTTGCAACTCTAAACTTTGCTTACACAAGATTACAAAAGTTGGGATGTTACACAAGATTTACTCAAGTCCTCTTGGGAAGTATAGAAGATCAAGATATGTTAATAGACACCCACCTAATGGAAATGAAGTAATAGACCAGAGATGATATAAGTCATACCTAAGATGAGCGTAGTTTGAACCAAAGATATAAGACTACATAAAAAGGTTTCTTTAAGGGTGGAAGCCACCCTGATATATGTCAAACCAATATTTCTTTCTAGCCTTTCTCCGAATCTCGGGAACAAGATTCTTGTTAAGCCGGTAGTGTCTAATATCATATTTTTTCCGAATGTTGGAATGTGCAAAAAATAAATTATTCTTTGTCTTGATTGAAATTCACATGGAACTACAACTTTTGTGTAATAGTTAAAAGTATTTTTTTCAAAATAGAGATTTATAAACTTTTGGCACCAACATGTTTTTAAACAAATCGATTTTTCTTTCAAGATTTTGATATTATAAAAGGATTTTTTTGAGTCAATCACGTCACATATTTTTGGGTTCCCGAAACTTTCTATGCACCCTTCAGTAATATGGTCAAACAGAGGGAACATCCGGAGTTCGATTGGGGCGAAGTTTATGTCTACAAGCAAGACAATAAAATTCCCCACAACTTTGTCAATTTGCACTTTTTTATTTGACGTTGTCTTCGGGGCCTATCGTGGCCATCTTCGAAATAAGTACTGCAGTGACATATTTCAGCACACTCCAAATTTCGCCATAATGACCGGTTTCCTTCCATATTTGATTATTTACTACACAAAAAATTATAAAACAAGAAATTGTGCATGTTTGCAACTATTAATAGGTTAGTCCCAGTAAATATAATAAAGTTTCAATACAATACGATTTTAGTACAATAAACAACAAAGTTCACGTATGTATTTTACATGCATCAACATCCTCAAGCTTAACCTATGCTCGTACTCGAGCATAAATGTGATGAAACAAACATGGACTTAGGAGTTTATTGTATTGCTTATATATCATTATCATGCAAGGTTTCACAAGGTTCAGTCATTAAAGAATAATAACAATAAGTAAATGAGCTATAAAGTGATATCTCTCACGTTCTACAAAGCATGCATAATAATAAGTGGCATTGTAAGCAAATTAATGAGAAGTATTATAACCACAAAGCATGCTTGGATGAACCTACATAATTTATTTGGAAGACTCTTTTTCTTTCTTTGGACACTTTTGACTCTTGACCAATAGAAAGTAAGTAGGAAATACATGTGCTAGTCGTCCAACAAAATAAAAGATAAAAGAGAGCAAAAAGTAAGATTGTGAGCTATGTAATTCATGTCAACAGTAATCATAAGGATGGGGTTCCATGCATATCTTTGTTACTTTCTTTTAGAGATACTCATGATTCATGTGTTTGACCTCTTATAAGTAAGCACCTTTAGCACTGACGTACACACGCATATATATTGTACACCTAGGATGCCTTGTGAGCGGCTCTTGATACGTCTGAAACGTATCTATAATTTTTTATGCTCCATGATTTTTTTACACCAATTTCTATATATTTTCTTTACACTTCGTGGCATTTTTATGCATTTTCGAGGAATAACCTATTAACAAGATGCCACGGTGCCAGTTCCTGTTTTCTGCTGTTTTTGTATTTCAGAAAAGTTGTATAGGAAATATTATCGGAATTGTACGAAACAAAAGCCGAAGTTCCTATCTTTCTATCATGAAGACGAAGCCCAGAGGAGAGATGGAGAAGCGCCATGAGGCGGTCACACCCCCCTAGGCGTGGACCACCCCCTGGCCGCACCTAGGGTAGGTGTGGGCCCCTCGGGTGTGCACCGACCTCGCCCCTTCGCCTATATATTGAAATCCTCAGAAAACCCTAGAGACCCGAGCCTCCATCCATGAAAAGTTCCCCGCCTCTACCATCTGCAACCCTAGTTCGGGAGGGTTCTGAAGCTCTTCCCGGCACCCTGCCAGAGAGGGAGATCATCACCGGAGGCCTCTTCATCACCATGACCGCCTCCGAAGGGATGTGTGAGTAGTTCATCCCTGGACTACGAGTCCATAGAAGTAGCTAGATGGTTGTCTTATCCTTATTATGCCTCATGTTTAGATCTTGTGAGCTGCCTATCATGATCAAGATCATCTATATGTAATGCTACATGTTGTGTTTGCTGGGATCCAATGAATATTGAATACTATGATTTAGATCAATTATGATATGTCATGTATATGTTATTTGTCATCTTGCACGCTCTACGTTGCTAGTAGATACTTTGGCCAAGTATGTGCTTGTGACTCCAAGAGGGAGTATTTATGCTCGATAGTGGGTTCACGCCTCTAGTAATCTGGGAGAGTGACAATAACTTCTAAGGTTGTAGATGTGCTGTTACTACTAGGGAGAAAACAACAATGCTTTATCCAAGGATAATTCTAGTGTTTACTTTACACACTTTACTTAATGCAATAATCTGTTGCTTGCAACCTAATACCCAAAGTTGTTCGGATGATATCCTGAGGGTGGATTATTAGTCATAGATGTAGTTGGATTACGGTCCTATGAATCATGTTGTAATACTCAAACGAATCTCATAGTAATCATCTTGTCATGTATGGTCTTTATTGCCTAGCTGTAATTTGTTTACCCAACATTTTATCTATCTTTATGGAGAGACACCTCTAGTGAACTATGGATCCCGGTCCTTTCTTTTACACTAATAAAACATCTACTGCAAACACCTATTCTGTTTCTTTACTGTAAGTAATGTTCTCTTTATTACACTGTAAACAAACATCTCCTTCCGTATTATACATCAAATCCTTTGTTTTCGGCAAAACTGGTGAGATTGACAACCTCACTGTAAGTTGGGGCAAAGTATTGTGGTTGTGTTGTGTGCAGGTTCCACATTGTTGCTGACACCGGTAGTGTGCCCTGGCAATGTGTAACATCCCAAATTTCAATAAAAGAGAGAAGAAGAATTCCAGAGATCCAAAATTCAGAACCAACAAAAACTTTTAATTGCATATAGTGCCATGCATAGGACTTGTGCATTTGAGTGATATGCCATGATGATTGTTATTATGTTTAAGTGCTAAACCCAAAAACCCTAATGTGATCAAGTGAAGATCACAAACCAAATAAATCAAAAAGAGAAAGAAATCAAATAAGATTAAAACCCTAAAACCCTAACATATGGTTTATGCCATTTTTGCAAATCTTTACCCTAGACCATTTTGGTCTTCACCATTAGTTGTATTATGTTACTAAACACTTATTACAACTTTTGGAATCAAAGAAACACAAATCAAATCAAATTCAAACTCAAAATGGGATCACATATGATAATGGTCAAATCTGCCATTTATAGTCTGATCCCTACTTTGAGCCCTTGCAATTCAAGTTTTTCAAACTAAACTTTCCCAATTCTTTGCACCTCATCCAAGAGCACATCAAAGTGAACAACTTTGGTAAAGACCACCATGCCAAATTCATCTTGGATCAAATTCTATGCTCATGCAAAGTTGAGACTTTTTAATAAGAGCAACAATCTCACTTTGTCAAATTTTGCAATTCTTTGATTTTTAAAATTCCACCACCACACATGGTTGTCTCTGGTCATTTACAACTTAACCAAATGCACCCCTTCCAATTTTTGCAACCATTTGAATTCAACCAAATTTTGCAAGTTTTTGAATTGAGCAATTATGGCACAAATCAAACACTATTTGAAATAGTGTTTGGCCTAACCCTACCTTGCCCATTTCACTCCAACTTGTCCCCTGGTTCCCTCTCTCACTAATGCAAGCATAGGAACCCTAGGAGGGCAAGCATAGCATGCATGTGCATGGCCATGCCGGCCATGCCACACATGTCGCGCCACCTTCTCCTCTCTTCTTCCCTGGCCACGACCACCTTGTCAAAACGCGCCACCGCACCACCCTAGCACAGCCTACACTCGCCGTTGTCGAGGAAGAGACCGCAGCTGCCGGAGATCACGCGCCCAGATCGGCCCAGCATGCCGATGACGTCGCAGCAGTGCACGCCGCGGACGTCACTGGCCATCTGCCGCCTCGCCAACACAAGCACACCCTGGACCCTCCCTCGACGCGTTGAGCATCGCCGTGCCACCGCGGATGCGCCAGACACGCGCGCGACACGAACCCTGGACCGCTGCCGCCGGAGACGACGAGCGAATCCCGCAGCTGCCGCGGCAGACATGGAAGCATTGCGACCCAACCAGACGCCGCCCGACCGCGCTGTCGCCGCCAAACGCTTCGCCTGGACATGCTGAACAGCTCCCCGCCATCGCCTAGCTCCCTAGCTCGCCGGAACCGCCGCGCCCATGTCGACCCCAACCCTGCCCCGCAGCACCTCCTCTCCACTATAAGTAGAGCGTTCCCTGGACGCCATTGAGCACACCACCTCGCTCCCCATCCTTCACTGCCTCTCCTCACACCCTTTGCTACCTCGATCATCGCCGGAGTCACCGCAATCGCAAGCTCGGAGCCGCGGAAGCCCTGGGGAAATCACCGTCGATCCAGGCCGCCCCAAGCTCCGCCACTGCTACAGGCTGCTTCACCGTCGTCCACCACGTCCTCGCGCGCACTGCCAACCCTCGCCGGACCTCTGGTTAGCCCCGTACCGATTCGGGAGCGATGAGCCGCTGACAGGCAGGCCCCACCCTGTCAGGCAGCCCACGCGTCTATGGACCGTGGTGGGCTGGGCAGGCCGTTAGTTTGAATCTGGCCCGTTAGAATTTTTCCCGCCGGCCCGTTTAATTCAAACTTTGATTTTCCAAATCCATTTAAATTCAATACTAGCCCTGACTTTGAAATTAAATAGAATCTGTTTGGCTTGGCAAAATTTAGCAAATTTGATGTTGTTAGAAAGCTACTGAAAAGATCTACAACTTGCCTCTGGTCTCACTGTGAGATTTGTTGTGGAATTAAAGTGACAAAAAGATTAAGTCAGGGACTTTTGCACATCCAATTAAATGTTAAAAATCAACCAAAAGTGATATTTAGTTAATTCCAACTCCAATAGCTCACATTTAACTTACACTAATTGTTTATGTAAAAATATGGTGTGGTCACCTTGTATGATCATGCCCTAGTTTAAATAATGGACTATATGGCTAGTTTACTTAAGTGATATTGTCCAAAACTATTATACAAATTATATGAAGTGTTTCACACTAGTAGGAAAAGCCTCATCAGTGGCGCACCAAAAATAGATTCTGTGGCGCATGGGAGGTGCGCCACAGAAACTTCGCCACAAAAATAAGGTTTCTGTGGCGCACCGGCCCATGCGCCACAGAATTAACGTATCTGTGGCGCACGTGCTCTTAGGTGCGCCACAGAAAAGAGTGCGCCACAGAATTGGTTTTCAGTGCGCCACAGAAATTGCTTGTATTATACACGATTTTGTGCTGCTTGCTATACACATGCAGTTTATAGACAGCAATATACAGATATACAGGTTATATACAGCAACATTCGGATATAATATAAATATCATGTACATTGCACGGATATAACATAGACATCATCATCACATTACTTAGATCCCGATCGAGATACATATATAGTGGCAAGTGTCAAATGTTTTGCATACAACTCTTAATTCATACAAAATTCACAATTTCGAGATACAAAGTAGTCTTCATCCTACAAAGTAGTCTTCATCCGGTTCCTCCTTTGCTCCCTCATCTCTACCCACCAGGCTCACTTGCATCGGGGTCCTTCATCCAGTTCCTACTATGATGAAAATGGAAGAAAGTGAGACCAACAAGTCCGATGCACAAGAGAAATGGAATAAATGCCTCATACATTGTTGGTCAACACAAATATTAACATTCAGGGACGGTGTAAGTGAGACCAAGTCCGATGCACAAGAGATTGATATTTGTGCTATCTTACCAGGCTCACTTACGCCGCCCCCGAGTGTACGGTGACCAAACATTTTAATCATCGGCATTTTGAAAATCTCAAAGCAAATGGAATGACAAAATGGAATAAGTGCCTCATACATTGTTGGTCAACACAAATATTAACATTCAGGGATGGCGTAAGTGAGACCAAGTCCGATGCACAAGAGATTGATATTTGTGCTATCTTACCAGGCTCACTTACGCCACCCCCAAGTGTACGGTGACCAAACATTTTAATCATCGGCATTTTAAAAATACCAAAGCAAATGGAATGACAAAATGGAATAAGTGCCTCATACATTGTTGGTCAACACAAATACTATGGTCGAAACCATAGTTGCGAGATACACCGAAGTATACTTTGCGAAGGGCCCCTTTGCCCAGGCCGCCGTCCGTGAACGGGTCCTTGACGACACAACAACGCTGATCGCCTCTCGGCGCAGGACCACGGCAGTCCCAGCCACCTCCCTTGCGGCCACAAGGGAGGCGGCTTGGACCGGCGTGGTTCCGCACCGGAGAGACAGGTCGGCGTTGTTGTCTCGTCAAGGACTCGTTCACTGAACGGCGGCCGGGGAAAGGGGGGCCCGTCTACAAAGTATATTGCGGCGTATAGGTGACCAAACATTCTAATCATCGGCACTAAAATGGAAGAAAGAGCCAAGTGGTATCTCAACTAGATATCATATGCCTCATACTTTGTTGGTCGAAAGAAATATTAACATTCCGGGATGGGGTCAGCGAGGCCGGTAGGATGCACAAGAGATTGATATTTGTGCCATCGCACCAGGCTCACCGGCCCCACCCCGCAGTGTACAAGTGACCAAACAATTTAATCATCGGCACTAAAATGGAAGAAAGGCCAATGCAATTAAAAAGTAGCTAGTATGAACTAAATGGAATGCCTCATACTTTGTTGGTCGAAACAAATATTAACATCCAGGGATGGAGTAAGTGAGGCCAGGTAGGATGCACAAGATATTGATATTTGTGCCATCACACCAAGCCTCACTTGCTCCACCCCCGAGTGTACGAGTGATCGACCAACCATCTAATTATCGGCAAGTACAAAAACACCAACAAACCAAGCAACCATGGTGACATAAGTCAAGATGCTCAAACACACATAGCATGCATGGAGCGAGATGCTCCAAAGGGATTATTCATCACTTGGTATATAGACCAAGTGATGCCGGCAAAAGAGAGGCCAATCAAGAACCAAGTAAATCCAAGTAAGTGATAGATATGCCTAAACAAGCAACAACACATCGCATATCCCGACCTAACCAGATGAGACAAGTCTTGGTAGCCAACTGAATCACCTAGCACCACCTAGCCTTTTAAAACCATCAGAAACAGTCCTTTTTCTTCAAAGGATACCACAGTGGCATTCATTTACATGATCCCCTACTGTGGATATCTCTATTTTAGTATACCATCATAAGCATTCCATTTAAATCACACATTTTAGTATCTGTTCTTATCCAAGTTTTTGCCTCAGCCTTTGCATCATTGGCTGAGCCAAGACATCAAGCATCTGGCCAGGGAGCATTCTTAGGCCAACCAAGAGCAACTACAAATATGTATGTATACAAGCCCACCAGTAGCATAGTAGCATACCATAAGCTCACAAGAATCCATCAAGTAAATATGTACAGAGACATAGCAACAGCAATGAGCCAACAACAATGAGCAATGAGCCAACAGCAACAGCAATGAGCACAGCCAACAGCAATGAGCCAACAGCAATGAGCACAGCCAATAGCAACAGCAATGAGCCAACAACAATAGCTTCGGCACAGCAACATCAATGAGCCAACAGCAATAGCTTCAGCACAGCCAACAGCAACTGCAATGAGCCAACAAAAATATCTACAGAGACATAGCAATAGCTTCGGCACAGCAACAACAATGAGCCAACAGCAGCAAGCACAAGACACAGAACAAGCAAGCAAGACAAAGACACCGACAGCAGCATTTCGTCGAGCACCTTGTGCGCGCACGGGGGAGGAATTAAGAGGGAGAGGAGGGGAGGGGAGAGAGATCACCGATGACAGGGGTGGAGGAGGAGGTTGAAGATGACGGCAGGGGTGGAGGAGGAGGAGGCGGCGGCTCCTCCACCTTGCCGCGATGGCGGCCCCTCCTCGCGGCGGCCCCTCCTCGCCGTAGGGGCAGCTTGTGCTGCAGGTGGAGGGGATGGGAGGACCGTGGCGGCATGCGCCCCTCGCGGAGGAAGGCGGCGGCGACGGCGATGGCGACGACCATGTGATACGTCCAATTTGCATCACTATTTTATATCATAATTTACTGTTATTCATTGATATATTTCATATTGTGACACAATACTTATGTTATTTCATCTATTTTGCATGTTTCATCATTATTTGAGGATCAAGCACCGGAGCCAGGATTCTGCTAGAAAAAGCACCGTCAGAACGCAATATTTCGGAAGATCAACTGTGGAAGGAAATTATACCAAAAATCCTATTTTTCAAGATGACGAAGGAAGCCGAAGGAGGAGCCAGCTGGACCTGGGGTGGGCCCACACCATAGGGTGGCGCGGCCCATGGCCCGGCCGCGCCACCATGTGGTGTGGGGGCCCACAGCCCCTTTCGCCTCCTTTTCTTCGCGAAACCCTTCGTCCCGAAAACCTAAGCCACGGAGGGTACCTCGCAAAGAGTTACAGCCGCCTCCGTGGGGCGGAGAACACCGAGAGAGAAAGAGCTCTCCGGCGGGCAGGAATCCGCCGGGGAAATTCCCTCCGGGAGGGGGAAATCGACGCCATCGTCACCGTCATCGAGCTGGACATCATCTCCATCACCATCATCATCATCTCCACCATCATCACCGCCGTCTCCACCGCTGGACACCGTCACCGCCGTAGCAATTTGGGTTTGATCTTGATTGTTTGATAGGGGAAACTCTCCCGGTATCGATCTCTACTTGTTGTTGATGCTATTGAGTGAAACCATTGAACCAAGTTTATGTTCAGATTGTTATTCATCATCATATCACCTCTGATCATGATCCATATGATGTCTCGCGAGTAGTTCGTTTAGTTCTTGAGGACATGGGTGAAGTCTAAATGTTAGTAGTGAACTATGGTTGAGTAATATTCAATGGTATGATATTTAAGTTGTGGTGTTATTCTTCTAGTGGTGTCATGTGAACGTCGACTACATGACACTTCACCATTTATGGGCCTAGGGGAATGCATCTTGTATTCGTTTGCCAATTGCGGGGTTGCCGGAGTGACAGAAACCTAAACCCCCGTTGGTATATCGATGCAGGAGGGATAGCAGGATCTCAGAGTTTAAGGCTGTGGTTAGATTTATTCTTAATTACTTTCTTGTAGTTGCGGATGCTTGCAAGGGGTATAATCACAAGCATGTATTAGTCCTAGGAAGGGCGGTACATTAGCATAGGTTCACCCACACAACACTTATCATAACAATGAAGATTATTTAGCCGTATGTAGCGAAAGCACTAGACTAAAATCCCGTGTGTCCTCGAGAACGTTTGGTCATTATAAGTAAACAAACCGGCTTGTCCTTTGTGCTAAAAAGGATTGGGCCACTCGCTGCAATTGTTACTCTCGCACTTTACTTACTCGTACTTTATTCAACTGTTACATCAAAACTCCCTGAATACTTGTCTGTGAGCATTTACAGTGAATCCTTCATCGAAACTGCTTGTCAACACCTTCCGCTCCTCGTTGGGATCGACATTCTTACTTATCGAAAATACTACGATACACCCCCTATACTTGTGGGTCATCAAGACTATTTTCTCGGCGCCGTTGCCGGGGAGTGAAGCGCTATTGGTAAGTGGAATTGGTAAGGAAAACCTTTACTCGTTTGTGCTGATTTTATTTCTGCCCGCTGCTATAAGTCATTATGGAGAGATCTTCTCTTCAATTTTTATTTGGGAAATCTACTACTACCGCAACGGTAGTGGATGAGGCGCCAGTGAGGAAGTGATACCATATAAAATACCTATGAAAATTATTGAACGCGTTATGGATAACCGCTATGAAGGGGATGGAACTGTCCACCCTGGAGATCATTTATTGTTCTTACGTGAATTATGCGGTTTATTCAAGTGTGCAGGTATCGCTATGGATGAAGTGAGGAAGAAACTATTCTCTTTATCGCTGTCTGGTAAGGCGGCGCATTGGTATAAATTACTGGATAATGGGGATTCTCTTGAATGGAATGATATTGTGCCCCGGTTTTATTCTAAGTTCTATCCTCCAAGTGAAATTCACAAGGATCGAAATCGCATATATAATTTTTGGCCTCATGATGGAGAGAGTATTGCCCAAGCTTGGGGGAGATTGAAGTCTTTAATGCTCAAATGCCCCATTCATGAGCTTCCTGGTAATGTTATTATTGATAATTTCTATGCAAGACTTTCTTTTCAAGACAAGACCTTGCTGGATACTTCTTGTTCTCGGATCATTTACACGCAACAAAGAAGAGTTTAAAAGGGACCTTCTTGATCGGATCCAAGAAAATACCGAAGGTTGGGAGAACGACAAGGATAGAGAATCGGGTATAATTTACGATTATAAATGCATTGAAGCTTTTATGGATACCGATAAATTTCGTAATATGAGTGCTACATATGGTCTTGATTCTCAAGTTGCCGCAAATCTTTATAAAGCTTTTGCCTCTCATTATGAATTGCCAAAGAAGAATTTTGATAAGTATCATGAACCGTATAAAGATAAAATTGATTCATCTATTAATAAATGCGTTGTAGTTGAAACTCGCCGATCATGTTATTCCCGAAGCTTATATTGAAAAAACTCCTTTCCCCGCTAAAATGAAGGAGTACTCTGTTATAAATAGTGCGGTTCATAAAAGTGAAAAGAAACCCGTAGAACCCGAAGAACAAATAAAAGTTGAACTCCGTCGTTGCAATAGTTAAAGATCTTGTAACCGAAAATGTGGAGGATGGTCATATTATTTTCTCGTGAAGATGCTTCTAATATTGTTTCACATCCTAATAAACCCAAACAAGCTAGTGTTCCTATGCTATCTGTTAGAATTGGTGATCATTGCTATTATGGATTATGTGATATTGGTGCAAGTGTTAGTGCTATTCCTTATGAGCTTTACACGGAGATTATGCACGAAATTGATTCTTGTGAACTTGAAGATATTGATGTGGTTATTCAGCTGGCTAATAGAGAAACTATTTCTCCAATTGGTATTGTTCGAGATGTGGAAGTTTTATGCGGTAAGATTAAATATCCTACTGACTTTTTGGTACTTGGTTCTGCTGCTTAGTGATTATTGTCCTATTATTTTTGGTAGACCTTTTCTAAATACTTGTGGAGCTATTATAGATTGCAAGAAAGAGAAAATTTTGACTAAATTTGCTGGTGAATCTTATGAGTTTAACTTCTCTAAATTTACCAAAACTCCTTATAAAGCTGATTTGCCTAGTGATGATTTTAAAATGGAACAAGTGTGCATCTATTGTTCTTGTTCCTAATAATCCTTTGCAGCAACATTTGGAGGATAGCGAGAGTGAAGTCTTTAGGAAAGAAAGAGATGAGCTTGAGGAAATTTTTCTTCGCCAACCTATTCTCAAGCATGATTTACCGGTGGAAGATTTGGGTACAACACCGCCACCAAAGGAAGATCCCGTTTTTGATTTAAAGCCTTTGCCTCGATAATCTTAAATATGCTCATATTGATGATAAGAAAATATATCCCGTTATTATTAGTTCTAAGCTTTCAGAGATTGAGGAAGAAAGGTTATTGGAAATATTGAAGAAGCACCGAGGAGCTATTGGCTACACTCTTGATGATTTGAAAGGGATTTCTCCTTCTATTTGCCAACATGCTATTAATATGGAAGATGATGCAAAGCTCGTTGTTGAACATCGGCGTCGTCTAATTCCGAAGATGAAGGAAGTGGTAAGGAATGAGGTATTAAGACTTCTTGAAGCTGGTATTATATATCCTATTGCTGATAGTAGATGGGTTAGTCCTGTGCATTGCCTTCCCAAGAAAGGAGGAATGACTGTTGTGCCTAATGATAATGATGAGCTCATCCCTCAAAGAGTAGTTGTAGGGTATAGAATGTGCATTGATTTTCGAAAAGTTAATAAAGTTACTAAGAAAGATCATTACCCTTTACCATTTATTGATCAAATGCTAGAAAGATTGTCTAAAAATACTCATTTTTGTTTTCTTGATGGTTATTCTGGGTTTTCACAAATTGCTGTTAAAGCTAAAGATCAAGAGAAAACCACTTTCACTTGTCCCTATGGAACTTATGCTTATAGACGCATGCCTTTTGGTTTATGTAATGCTCCTGCTACTTTTCAAAGATGCATGTCTCGCTATTTTTCATGGTTTTTGTGAGAGTATTGTAGAGGTATTCATGGATGATTTTTCCGTCTATGGGAATTCTTTTGATAGTTGCTTGCGAAACCTTGATAAAGTTTTGCAGAGATGTGAAGAAACTAACCTTGTTCTTAATTGGGAGAAATGCCACTTTATGGTTAATGAAGGAATTGTATTGGGACATAAAATTTCCGAGAGAGGTATTGAAGTTGATAGAGCTAAAGTTGAA
This sequence comes from Lolium rigidum, assembly GCF_022539505.1. Classification (NCBI taxonomy): domain Eukaryota; kingdom Viridiplantae; phylum Streptophyta; class Magnoliopsida; order Poales; family Poaceae; genus Lolium; species Lolium rigidum. The sequence continues at coordinate 305,511,808 of NC_061514.1, forward strand.
GCAATTGAGAAGATGCCCTATCCTAGATATGTAAAAGGTATTCGTAGTGTTCTTGGTCATGCTGGGTTTTATAGGAGATTTATTAAAGATTTCTCCAAGATTTCAAAACCTCTTACTAATCTTCTTCAAAAAGATGTACCATTTGTTTTTGATGATGATTGTAAGGAAGCTTTTGAAACTCTTAAGAAAGCCTTAACAACTGCTCCTATAGTTGAACCTCCCGATTGGAACTTACCATTTGAAATTATGTGTGATGCTAGTGATTTTATGGTAGGCGCTGTTCTTGGACAGCGAGTAGATAAAAAACTGAATGTTATTCATTATGCTAGTAAAACTCTTGATGTCTGCTCAAAGAAATTATGCTACAACTGAAAAAGAATTATTAGCTGTAGTCTTTGCTTGCGATAAATTTAGATCTTATATTGTTGATTCAAAAGTTACGATTCATACTGATCATGCTGCAATTAGATACCTTTTGACAAAGAAAGATGCTAAGCCGAGGCTTATTAGATGGGTACTTCTTTTGCAAGAATTTGATTTACATATTGTAGATAGGAAAGGTGCTGATAATCCTGTTGCTGATAATTTGTCTAGATTGGAAAATATTGCTTATGATCCTGTTCCTCGTTAATGATAGTTTTCCAAATTAACAATTGGCTGTAATAAAGGTGAGCTCGCGAGACAGTCCTTGGTATGCTCGATTATGCTAACTTTATTGTTTCCAAGTACTTGCCTCCAACCTTTTCAGCTTCAACGAAAGGAGGAAATTCTTTTATGACTTGAGGCATTATTTCTGGGATGACCCACACTTATATAAAGAAGGAGTGGATGGTATTATGCGAAGATGTGTTCCTGAATATGAGCAACAAGAGATATTGAGTAAATGTCATGGTAGTGCTTATGGAGGACATCACGCCGGAGAAAGAACCGCGCAAAAGGTTCTACAATCAGGTTTTTATTGGCCAACTCTCTTCAAGGATGCGAGAAAGTTTATTTTATCTTGTGATGAATGCCAAAGGGTTGGTAATATCTCCAGACGTAATGAAATGCCTATGAATTATACTCTTGTTATTGAACCGTTTGATTGTTGGGGATTTGACTTCATGGGACCTTTTCCGTCTTCGGAAGGTAACACTCACATACTTGTTGCTGTTGATTATGTTACTAAATGGGTGGAAGCCATACCTACAAAAAGTGCTGATGGTGAGAACTCTTTAAGAATGCTTTTAGAAATTATTTTTCCTAGATTTGGAGTGCCTAGATATATTATGACTGATGGAGGTTCTCATTTTATTCATGGAGGTTTTAGAAAAACTCTTGCTAAGTATGGTATTAATCATAGAATTGCTTCCGCTTATCATCCTCAAACTAGTGGTCAAGTAGAATTATCAAATAGAGAGATTAAATCTATTTTGGGAAAGACCGTTAATAAAACTAGAAAGAATTGGGCTAGTAAATTGAAGGATGCACTATGGGCTTATAGAACTGCTTATAAAAATCCCATGGGAATGTCACCTTATAAAATGGTTTATGGGAAAACCTGTCATTTACCTTTGGAACTAGAGCACAAAGCTTATTGGGCTGTTAGAGAATTAAATAAAGATCCTAAACTTGCCGGTGATAAGAGGTTGTTGCAATTAAGTTCTCTAGATGAATGGAGAAGTGAAGCTTATGAAAATGCTAAACTCTTTAAAGAGAAAGTTAAAAAATGGCATGATAGAAGGATTATCAAAAGAGAATTTAATATTGGGGATAAAGTCCTATTGTATCGGTCTCGTCTCAGACTCTTTGCAGGGAAATTACTCTCAAAATGGGAAGGACCATATGTTGTCGAGGAGGTGTATCGTTCAGGAGCAATCAAAATTAGCTCTCTCCAAGGCAATGCTACGCAAGTGGTGAATGGACAAAGACTTAAGCATTATATCTCAGGTGATTCTTATAATGTTGATGTTGATATTATTCAAGTGGAAACACCGGAGGCTTTCATCAAAGGGCAAATTGACAGTCCGCCAGAACTCGACTTTGAATAGGTAACAGTACTGGTAAAGAAAAGTACGCAATTTACTTTCCGAACAATATTTTTGCTGTTTTTGGAAAATATGAAAAATTACGGGTTCGAAACGGAGTGGAAAGGATGCACGAGGGGGTGCCACCATAGGGCGGCGCGGCCTGACCTGGGCCCGCGCCGACCTATGGTTTGGCCGCCTCGTCGCCCCTTTCCGACTCTGGTTCGATCTGGTACTTTCCTTTTGTCGTGAAAATATTTGCTATATAATCCCCCGGACCCCTGGAGGTCCGTATATCGTTTTCTCTATGTGTTTTGTTTCGAGCTGTTTCTGCCAGGATCTGTTTTCAGTTTAGAAGCACCATGGTCTCCAAGAACAAGGGCAAGGAGTTTCTGGATGAAGATGATCGAGATCTTGGGTGGAAAGAGGAAGACAAGGACGTCAAGGAAGAGGATGAAGAAGAGGTGGAGGAAGATTCGCGCGCACACCCGCGTGCTACCATCGCAAGCATCAAGGTGGTGGACAATCCTTTTAGTGCAAACAAGAGCGCAAGAATTCGCACTGGAGGAGCGGTTCCACGTCATTACCTAGCTCCGAAAACATCTCTATCAGGCATTCACCATCCCTTCCACAATCTAATTTTCAATAATCAAATTGAAGGGACTCCAAAGGCAGCATTGCCTAGCCAGTGGGATATAGATCGTTCTAACACTGCAGAGGGAAGGAGCCTGAGGCTGAAGAGTGGGGAAATAACTCCAAGAGCTGGGACTCGCCGTCGGACAGACTCCTTAACCGTGTCGAGCACAATTCAGAGATGATTCGCAATCTCACATACAGGATTGATGAGCTTCAGGAGCTTATTGAGAAGCTTGTCGTGAATTCATCACCACCATCGCCGAAGGAGTAATTCATCATCGGTATTGGCATCCCCTTGGTTTGTTCCAAGCTTGGGGAGTGCCGCGGTATCACATTATCACTACCTTTTACTTTTTATTGTCAAGTAGTGTCATATCATGAGTAGGGAAGTTATCATATAAGATGGGTTGCAGTTTGGAAGTATCTCTCCTTTAGTTGGTTATCTATGTATCCCTTGGTGTGAGTTATCGTTATGGAATATTAATGAGAAGTCTTATCATTTACATATTGCACATCTTATTCTAGTTTGCAATCTCTATCATATGATTTACCTTGTTGTTAGTATTGGTATCACTTTGGGAGCATTGAATAAATCTATTTGGTTTTGGCAAACTTAGCATTGGTCAATAGCAACAACACTTTGAGGTTTAAGTAGAAAAGAGAAATACATGTAGTTGTTTCATTGTTTTTCTTTCTTGTTAGCTCATAGCTTATTATTCTGAAGTTAAAATTGTTTGTGCTTACAAGGAGGATGCATGATTGTTTCTATCACATGTATATTTGTTTGTTTCCCTCGACTCTTATGCTTGCTAATTAACCTTGCTAGCCAAAGACCTCGTACCGAGAGGGAATACTTCTCGTGCATCCAAACCTTAACCCAAACCTATGTCATTTGTGTCCACCATACCTACCTACTACATGGTATTTTATGCCATTCCAAGTAAATACTTCATGTGCTACCTTTAAACAATTCAAAACTTAGTATCTCTTATTTGTGTCAATGTTTTATAGCTCATGAGGAAGTATGTGGAGTTTTATCTTTCAATCTTGTTGGGCAACTTTCACCAATGGACTAGTGGCTTCATCCGCTTATCCAATAATTTTGCAAAAAGAGTCGGCAATGGGATTCCCAGTCCCAAATTAATTAAACTAAATAGACACTCCTCCATGGTATGTGATTGATGGACGGCACCCGAGGATTCGGTTAGCCATGGCTTGTGTAAGCGAAGGTTGGGGGGAGTGTCATCATCATAATAAAACTAAAATAATAAAAAAAGCACTCCTTCATGGTATGAGATTGTTGGCAGGCACCCGAGGATTCGGTTAGCCATGGTTTGTGAAAGAAAGGTTGGAAGGAGTGCCACACAAAATGAAAATAAAATGGGAGCCGCTCTTTGAAGGTTGTCTGGCAAGGGGGTTAGAGTACCCGCTACCAGTCGTTGACAACAACAAACACCTCTCAAAATGTTACTTTTATTCTCTTTATATGATTGCAAAAATGAAAAAGCTCTAGCACATGATTTAATCCCTGCTTCCCTCTGCGAAGGGCCTGTCTTTTACTTTATGTTGAGTCAAGAAACCTATTTCCCTCCATCTCAAGCAAGCATTTGAGTAGTTGTGATCAAACCATTATATTGTGATTTGTTTCATCATGTCTTTTATTCTTCCTTGTTTAGTACAAGTTTTATCTGAATGAATATAGCTTTGCAAGTTATCAATGATCATGAAGAGACCATTATGATTGAGTATGCAAGTTGTGCCTTATAAATTTTAACATGAGAACGCTGCAATGAGATAAGTATAATCTGTTAATTGTTCTCTGACCAAGAACGAAGTTTGCCATTACCAATTATGATTTCTTATGCACCTTTATTTGTGATTACCTTATACTTGTTTCAAGTTGAGTTATATGAGGAAGTTGTCTACTATAATGTCTTGTGTGAATGAGTATGATGCTTCTTGTCCGTATTTTATTTATCGACTCTTCACTCTATAAACATGTGGTCCTGTTTACCGAGCTCAGTTTCGCTTGGGGACAAGCGAAGTCTAAGCTTGGGGGGAGTTGATACGTCCAATTTGCATCACTATTTTATATCATAATTTGCTGTTATTCATTGATATATTTCATATTGGGACACAATACTTATGTTATTTCATCTATTTTGCATGTTTCATCATTATTTGAGGATCGAGCACCGGAGCCGGGATTCTCGCCGGAAAAAGCACCGTCGTAACGCAATATTTCGGAAGATCAACCGTGGAAGGAAATTATACCAAAAATCCTATTTTTCAAGATGACGAAGGAAGCCGAAGGAGGAGCCAGCTGGACCCGGGGTGGGCCCACACCATAGGGTGGCGCGGCCCATGGCTCCGGCCGCGCCACCATGTGGTGTGGGGGGCCCACAGCCCCTTTCGCCTCCTTTTCTTCGCGAAACCCTTCGTCCCGAAAACCTAAGCCACAGAGGGTACCTCGCGAAGAGTTACAGCCGCCTCCGCGGGGCGGAGAACACCAGAGAGAAAAGAGCTCTCCGGCGGGCAGGAATCCGCCGGGGAAATTCCCTCCGGGAGGGGGAAATCGACGCCATCGTCACCGTCATCGAGCTGGACATCATCTCCATCACCATCATCATCATCTCCACCATCATCACTGCCGTCTCCACCGCTGGACACCGTCACCGCCGTAGCAATTTGGGTTTGATCTTGATTGTTTGATAGGGGAAACTCTCCCGGTATCGATCTCTACTTGTTGTTGATGCTATTGAGTGAAACCATTGAACCAAGTTTATGTTCAGATTGTTATTCATCATCATATCACCTCTGATCATGATCCATATGATGTCTCGCGAGTAGTTCGTTTAGTTCTTGAGGACATGGGTGAAGTCTAAATGTTAGTAGTGAACTATGGTTGAGTAATATTCAATGGTATGCTATTTAAGTTGTGGTGTTATTCTTCTAGTGGTGTCATGTGAACGTCGACTACATGACACTTCACCATTTATGGGCCTAGGGGAATGCATCTTGTATTCGTTTGCCAATTGCGGGGTTGCCGGAGTGACGTAAACCTAAACCCCGTTGGTATATCGATGCAGGAGGGATAGCAGGATCTCATAGTTTAAGGCTGTGGTTAGATTTATTCTTAATTACTTTCTTGTAGTTGCGGATGCTTGCAAGGGGTATAATCACAAGTATGTATTAGTCCTAGGAAGGGCGGTACATTAGCATAGGTTCACCCACACAACACTTATCATAACAATGAAGATTATTTAGCCGTATGTAGCGAAAGCACTAGACTAAAATCCCGTGTGTCCTCGAGAACGTTTGGTTATTATAAGTAAACAAACCGGCTTGTCCTTTGTGCTAAAAAGGATTGGGCCACTCGCTGCAATTGTTACTCTCGCACTTTACTTACTCGTACTTTATTCAACTGTTACATCAAAACTCCCTGAATACTTGTCTGTGAGCATTTACAGTGAATCCTTCATCGAAACTGCTTGTCAACACCTTCTGCTCCTCGTTGGGATCGACATTCTTACTTATCGAAAATACTACGATACACCCCCTATACTTGTGGGTCATCACCATGGCGGCGCGCGGCGGATCGGAGGAGAGGGGAGAGGGGAGAGGGGAGGGGAGAGGGGAGAGGGGAGAGGTGAACAGGCGGGGGAGGGCACGGGCGAGATGATATAAGTTACCTTGATTCCGTGGCGCACCCGAGCAGGTGCGCCACGTAATCAACTACTTCCGTGGCGCACCGAAGCTCGTGCGCCACGTAAAGAGTTATTTCGTGGCGCAGCACGCCATGTGCGCCACAGAAATACCTACAGTAATAATTGGTGGTGGCAGGATGTGGGCCCCACATAGTTTCTGTGGCGCATGCTTCAGTAGTGCGCCACAAAATTAAGCTATTTCTGTGGCGCACCCAGAATGGTGCGCCACAAAATAATATTCTGTGGCGCATTTTTAGTGGTGCGCCACAGAACTAAGCTCTGCCTATAAGGGTTTTCCTACTAGTGTCACTTCATTTAAATCTTGTCCCAAGTACTTTCATATGAAGTTTGTACCACTGGTCAAATACTCTCATGTGAAATACTTGGTGATATTAAATCATTTGTAGAATTGTTAAATAGTATGAGGTACTCTACCTCATTTAAATCATTTTCTCAAATGATGATGATGAATGGTTGACTTAGGTCAACATGATTTCATGTAAGATTGTTTGAGAAATTAAATCTTAAGAAGATTCAATGAGAGGAAATTATTCCTCAAGAACTATATGGAAACTATCATTTACATATGATAGGGAATTATTTTTCCATAATAAAGAAAACCAATGCACCAAATTGTATTAAGTGTGTGCTTAGAATAGTTTGTGTGATTTTTTTTATGTTTAGAATAGCCAATGAATTGGTCGAGTGATCATACCTCGTATTCAAATTTAGACGCTAGCACTGGAGAATACCCGGAGGAAGAAGGTTGCTACCAAGAGGAGGAAGAGGAGAACTTTGACCACTACCAAGACAAGCTAATATTCTTGCAAAGTGCAAAGCCCTTTGGGGAAAGGCACCATTAGTCTTACCTTTCTTACCACAAGCCTATCCCAAGTTTTTACATTACAAGCTTTTACTTGTTTATTCAAAGAGTTACTTTTATAGTTAACTTTGGTCTAAGTTAAAGAAGGTTACTAGAGTAGTAAAGTTAGTCTCAAAGCTAGCCAAGCAAGATTAGCACCCCTCATGATTAGTGCTAGTGCAACTTGACTACTCTAGATGGGAACATGTGACTTGAATTGAATTTGAAACCTTGGAATGATGAGTCATTCCATTGAATGAATTTTGAAGGTGAATATGACTTGGAGAAGATGGTGATTTTTGATAAAACTGATATTGGTTTGATTGTGATACCTTTCCAATATTGAGTACCCCCACAATACCTGATTATGGGTAGGGCTTAACTGGAAATTTATGCATCTTAGTATGGGTTCCCTCTGAACACACATCATAGGGGTTATGCCGAGGCTGCCTCCGTTGTTGAGAAATGATGTGAATTGAGGTGAATTGTACGGCCAAGCCCTCGTGCGGTTCCCGAGGTTGACAAGCTTGGTCTTCACCTGGGAGGCCAAGCTCATGGGGAGAGGTGCTCATACTAGGGTTTGTAAGTGAAAGGTTATGGTTGATGATCCGCGTATCGTGTTACGATGATTCGGGGTAATCCCGACGGATGAAATCAAATATTGTGGCACAAGTGTGCAACCTCTGCAGAGTGTAAACCTATTCGAATAGCCGTGTCCACGATTACGGACGGTTGGAAAGGCCATACAGTTTCCGGTGTCAGATTCTTGAAAATGTTGATGAAATGAATGGTGAATTGGTGACTTGTGGTGAATCACAACAAATGTTGTGTGAATAACACTAATGTTCCCACTGGAGTTAGTTAGCACATGAATAAGTCTTTTCTCAAATACTTGTGAACTAAAATTGGCTTTATGCAAATAAACTAGAGCTTAGCACCCCTGACTAGAATTGTTAGCACTTACACTAGTATTAGTTTGTGAGTACTTAAAGTACTCACGGCTTTGTCCCTGGCTATTCAAATGGCCAGAGTATGAAGATGAACAGAACTACCAAGGAGATGACCCAGCAGGACGCCTACGACAACTAGGAGTCTTCCGACGTCAAGCGTTGGCCTGTGGACTAGAGAGTCCATTGATCTTTACGCTTCCGCTATGAACTTGTGTTTGTTCGTTGATCAATAGATCAACTATTTGTGTAATATGGATCATCTGATTCAAGTTGTAAGACAATATGGTTTGTAATGAATGATGACTATGATACTTAACTCTTATGCATCGCAACAACAATATTCCTGGGATTGCGATGAATGACATAATAGGCATCCAGACTTAAAAATCCGGGTGTTGACACAATGTCAGCTAGCAACAACCTTCAAAAGGGTTTTCTTTCTCCCACTGATTGATTAAACCTTGGTTTCTTACTGAGGGAAAACTTGCTGCTGCGCTCATCATACCTTCCTCTTGGGGTTTCCCAACTGCGTGCTCTACGCACATCACTCCTGGGAGTTAGAATTTTTAATGATATATAACTTTATATTATTATTATTATTATATTTTTAAATCTCGGATGGAATTAGTGCGCTCTTAGCACCTGCAATCAACACACGTGTATAATCGGGTTTAGACCATCATTATTTAAGTTACGCCCATGAGCACGTATACAAGATGGAATTATAGATATCATATTAAGACAATCTGGAGAATGAGGTAACTAATGTGTGACAGATCTGGAATATTAGTTGCAATATCTGCTTAGGTACATTTTATATCTATCATGGACACATGTTCATAATTGGTTTTAATCCTTTAATTGTACTAATCACCATAACAATATGAACATACATCCATCCTTTGTTAATGGCAAAAAATAAATGATTTCTAATCCCATTTTGGTATCCAGGTATGACAACATGTCAAGACAAATATACTTACACATAGGGTGATCTTTTGTGGTGCGATAATCGATAAATATGAAATATATATGGATCATTTATAACAAAAGATATTGCCAATATCCTCATTTATTCTCCCCTTATTATTTTGGTGTGAAGCGGTGGAGATATTTGCACATTGGCGTAGGCATAATTTTCAAATGGACGGTCGAGATCAACCGGCCTAGGGGAGGCGCTCCTCTCGTTTTCCCTATAAATACCCAGGCATAGAGGGGCTACAAGGCACACAACACCAAATTAGACCTGAAGCAACAAGAGCAAAAAGAGATCTATCCTGCATTTGCTACCCCTCCTGTTCCATAAGCTCTAGCTAGCTCTAAGGTCCCTATTTCTTGCTTTAGTTTCCCTTTTATTCATCATCATCTAGAAGTTTATATATCTGTGATTTACATAGAAGAGACTGTTAGAGGTGCAATCATGCATATGCATCTATATGTACATGTTGTGTTTTTTCATGTTTGTTTTTATGCTAAGGTCATCCTTAAAAGGTTTTTGATTCTACCTATTGTAGAACAACGCATGAAAAATATATCCATATGTAGCACAAGATTTGCTTGTTCTATTTCATCATTTTGTGATGTTCCTATAATCCTCTTAAATGCAAATCTAGTTTTTCCATCTTTCCCTCATGAGTATTAATAAAGTGCGCACACGTCTCGCAATAGAAACATTTGATGAGTTGAACTTACTGCTAGATTTAGCATATATTTCCATCAGCTGGCATGTACTTCAAGCAAATACCTAACTTCCAGATTATTTCTAATGATTTTGCAACTATTTATATATACAACATTTTGGTTTTAATTGTTTTTTTATTTTTGTTATTAAGAATACCTTAGAAGAATCGCTTTACACGTATTGCGTGGATTAGAAATAATAAACATATGTATTCTATTTGCAGTTTGCTTAGCTAATGACGACTTCCACCGTCCAAGGATCCCCCGTGAAGGCCCTTATTGTGGAGGATACGCCTGTTCATGCATTTATTCTCTCCACCATCCTGCGGAAGTTCCACTGTGAGATTACTGTGGCTGAAAATGGGAACGAAGCTGTGCAACTGTTTCTCGAGGGAAAGAAGTTTGACATTATATTTTGTGACAAGGAAATGACAGTAATGTCCGGTCCTGAGGTATTACAATTAATTTTTCATTTTTTTCATGTTTCCTAAATAGATATTTTTTTTTTTACTTTATAGTTTGCTTGAATGTACATTTTTCCTTATTTGGCAGGCCATTGAGAAGATCCGTGCTTTGGGAGAATGTCATGTGAAGATTGTTGGAGTATCAGCCGGTTATGATCTCGAACAATCATTCATGAGCGCTGGTGCTGATATATTTCTGCCCAAACCAATGAAGTTTGAAGTTGTCGGGCCTATTATTCAGGAGGTCATGAATAAGAAGAATAATTCCATGGTCTAAGCGCGATTAAGTTTCCTCAAGAAATGGAGTGAATAAGATGTTGAGCTCATATGTATACGAGCATGCTAGCATTATCGTATTTGTTTAGTTTTATCGTATTGTCATTTTATTTCTAGTTCATGTTAAAGGTTGTATTTAGCAAGAAGGGCAAGAGAGGCTTCCAATATATATCTCCTTCAATTGAATGCAATACTATTTGGATTACTTCTGTTGTGTAAGGTAGAAATCTAATTAACACACTAGTAGGGAAAACGCTATAGAGGAACGCTCATTGGCAGCGCACCCATCAAAATGCACGCGACTGGTATTAGTAGTTGCATACCAAAAGTAAGCACGCGACTGGTTCACGTGTAATGGAAGCGTAACGGAGGGTAGCGCACGCGACTAGTATGTGGGACCTGGCTGTACTCAGGTCCATAAAGTACCCGCAGTCGTTCTCACGGGGCACGCGACTGCTATCTCCATACCAGTCGCGTGTACCTTTGTCCGCCTGTTGCCAATATATTAGGCTGACATGCACGAATCAGGAAAAATACTAGCCGCGTGCCTTATTTTTGGCACACTGCTCTATCAACTTAGTGGTAGCGTGCCCTATTTTGGGCACCCTCCTAGTAATTTCAGTTTTCAAATAAAATCATAGAAAATTCAAAAAATAAAATTCTTTGAGATGGCCAAGTGTTATGTCATCTAGTTTTAAGGAAACTTAACAAACAGTTAATTTTGATATATTATGCAAAATGGGGTCATGTCTCGGTAAAACGGAATTTCTGGTCGCATAGGACCTCCGGTGATAATCTTTATTATATGAAAATGTATCTACGCAAAACTTTACATCCGATTTCAATTCCCTCTGTGTTAGATATTTTTTAGATTCCAAAAAATTAAAAAGTAAAACAGAGTTTTTTCAGGTTTTAGATTTTTGATGAAAAAATTCAAAAAATTCGCTCTCTCCAGCTTCTCCACTTTATCCCTCCTCGTCTCCTCTTTCTCTCCTCCACCTTCTCCCCACCTCCTCTTCCACTTCTTTCCCTCCTTCTCTACCCAAGAGATTTTCTGCAATGGCGACAGCAACGGAACTTTTTGTGGATGGAGGCTCGGGTGTTTAGGTTTTCCCAAGATCGTGAATAAATAGGAGAAGGAGATAGGTCGGTGGGGTGACGGTGGCCCCACACCACCCCTAAGCGAGGCCAGGGGGCCCACGCCTACAGCTGGTGAGGCCCTCTCCGACTCTCCTCTAGACTCCGTCTTCGTTTCGATAAAATAGGCACTTCGGCTTTTATTTCGTCCAATTCTGAGAATATTTCCTGTACAACTTTTCTGAAATACAAAAACAGTAGAAAACATGGAACTGACACTATGGCATCTTGTCAATAGGTTAGTTCCAGAAAATGTATAAAGTGAAACGAAGTGTAAACAAATCATGTACAAATTGGTGTAAAACAAGCATGGAGCATCAAAAATTATAGATACATTTGAGACGTATCAAACATCCCCAAACTTAACTCATGCTCATCCTTGAGTAGGTAAGTGATAACAAAATTAATTTTTAGGTGACATGAAGCCAACACAATCTTGATCAAACTATTGTAAAGCATTGTAAGCTGGGATCAAAGTACTCTAAACATCGGCATGATAGATATAATGCTAACAATAGAACTTAGCAACTATGTTATATCATGAGAAGTAACTCAAACAAAGGACCATGAATAATTGTGCATTCAAAACAACTGTTTGTTTATGAGCATAGAGAAAACATATCAAAGTGGTACCTAGCTTGTCCTTGATGGAATAGCTAACCATAAATGTTAGGACACCTTCAAAGTTCAAAGGATGACTTGATACAAGTAATTTAAGATTAAGCAATAGAAAAATCATGAATCAATCAATAAGTCTTGGGACTATGCACATTATACTCAGAATGACAACTATGCTCTCTTAATTGGTGCACAAAGCAAGAATATGAAGACTCAACATAAAAGTAAAAGAAAGGCCCTTCTATGAAGGAAGTAACATTAACATGTTCTATAAACCATCCAAAAAGTATGGTACTCGTTAGCTTTGAGCTCTCATTATCCCTATAATAAGCATCTTGAATAGTTAAAGTTAATGTGCGTGCAAATATGACCAAGTTATATGATTGACGAATCATAAGTTGAAAATCTCATGCCCCTTGAATACGAGCACAGAAAATGTGACAGAATAAAAATATAGTTTCACTAGAGGTGACCTGATAAGTTGTCGATGAAGAAGGGGATGCCTTGGGCATCCCCAAGCTTAGATGCTTGAGTCTTCTTGAAATATGCAGGGATGAACCACGGGGGCATCCCCAAGCTTACACTTTTCACTCTTCTTGATCATATTATATCATCCTCCTCTCTTGACCCTTGAAAACTTCCTCCACACCAAACTCAAAACAATCTCATTAGAGGATTAGTGCATAATCAAAAATTCACATGTTCAGAGAGGACACAATCATTTCTAACACTTCTGGACATTGCCCAAAGCTACTGAAAGTTAATGGAGCAAAGAAATCCATTCAACACAGTAAAAGAGGCAATGTGAAATAAAAGGCAGAATCTATCAAAACAGAACAGTCCGTAAAGACGAATTTTTTAGAGGCACTTAACTTGCTCAGATGAAGAAGCTCAAATTGAATGAAAGTTGCGTACGTATCTGAGGATTACTCATGATTTTTCGCAGATTTTTCTGAGTTTCATACAGAGAGATCTACTCAAATTCGTGACAGCAAGAAATCTGTTTCTGCGCAGAAATCCAAATCTAGTATCAACCTTACTATCAAAGACTTTACTTGGCACACCAATGCAATAAAATAAAGATAAGGAGAGGTTGCTACAGTAGTAACAACTTCCAAGACACAAATATAAAACAAAAATTGCAGAAGTAAAATAATGGGTTGTCTCCCATAAGCGCTTTTCTTTAACGCCTTTCAGCTAGGCGCAGAAAGTGTAAATCAAGTATTATCAAGAGAAGAAGCATCAACATCATAATTTGTTCTAATAATAGAATCAAAAGGCAACTTCATTCTTTTTCTAGGGAAGTGTTCCATAACTTTCTTAAGAGGGAATTGATACTTAATATTCCATTCCTTCATATCAATAATAGCGCCAACAGTTCGAAGAAAGGGTCTTTCCAAAATAATAGGACAAGATGCATTGCATTCAATATCCAAGACAACAAAATCAACGGGGATAAGGTTATTGTTAACCGTAATGTGAACATTATCAATCCTCCCCAAAGGTTTCTTTATACAATTATCAGCGAGATTAACATCCAAATAACAATATTTCTATGGTGGCAAGTCAAGCATATCATAGAGTTTCTTAGGCATAACAGAAATACTTGCACCAAGATCACATAAAGCATTACAATCAAAATCATTGACCTTTATTTTAATGATGGGCTCCCAACCATCTTCCAACTTCCTAGGAATAGAAGTTTCAAGTTTTAATTTCTCTTCTCTAGCTTTAATGAGAGCATTTGTAATATGTTTTGTAAAGGACAAATTTATAGCACTAGCATTAGGACTTCTAGCAAGTTTTTGCAAGAACTTAATAACTTCAGAGATATGACAATTATCAAAATCGAAACCATTATGATCTAAAGCAATGGGATCATTGTCCCCAATGTTCTGAAAAATTTCAGCACTTCTATCACAAACAGTTTCAGCAGTTTCAGGCAATTGTGCACGCTTTGTATTAGGAGTAGAAACATTGCCAACACCTATTATTTTACCATTGATAGTAGGAGGTTTAGCAACATGTGAAGCATCAACATTACTAGTGGTGGTAATAGTCCAAACTTTAACTACATTATTCTCTTTAGCAAGTTTTTCTTCTCTTTCCCACCTAGCATGCAATTCAGCCGTCATTCTAATATTGTCATTAATTCGAACTTGTATAGCGTTTGCTGTATCAAATGACTTAATATATTTATCTTCATTAGGCATAACTTTCAATTTTAAAAAGAGCTAGTAATGTTTATCAAGCTCTTTTTCACGCGTTAATATATTTATCTTCATCAGCAAGACTATCAACCTTAGAAGCAAGAACATCAATTTTACCAAGCTTTTCTTCAACAGATTTGTTAAAAGCAGTTTGTGTACTAATAAATATATTCCCCAGCAACGGCGCCAGAAAAAGAGCTTGATAACGCGTGAAGCACACGTCCGTTGGGAACCCCAAGAGGAAGGTGAGATGTGTACAGCAACAAGTTTTCCCTCAGTAAGAAACCAAGGTTATCGAACCAGTAGGAGATGAAGGCCACGTGAAGGTTGTTGGTGAAGGAGTGTAGTGCGTGATACGTCTCCGACGTATCGATAATTTCTTATGTTCCATGCCACATTATTGATGTTATCTACATGTTTTATGCACACTTTATGTCATATTCGTGCATTTTCTAGAACTAACCTATTAACAAGATGCCGAAGTGCCGCTTGTCTGTTTTCGCTGTTTTTGGTTTCAGAAATCCTAGTAACGAAATATTCTCGGAATTGGACGAAATCAACGCCCGGGGTCCTATTTTGCCACGAAGCTTCCAGAAGTCCGAAGAGGAGACGAAGAGGGGCCACGAGGGGCCACACCCTAGGGCCGCGCGCCCCCCCTTGGCCGCGCGGCCCCGTGGTGTGGGGCCCTCGTGCCGCCTCCCTGACCTGCCCTTCCGCCTACTTAAAGCCTCCGTCGCGAAACCCCCGTACCGAGAGCCACGATACGGAAAACCTTCCAGAGACGCCGCCGCCGCCGATCCCATCTCGGGGGATCCAGGAGATCGCCTCCGGCACCCTACCGGAGAGGGGAATCATCTCCCGGAGGACTCTACGCCGCCATGGTCGCCATCCGGAGTGATGTGTGAGTAGTCTACCCCTGGACTATGGGTCCATAGCAGTAGCTAGATGGTTGTCTTCTCCCCATTGTGCTTCATTGTCGGATCTTGTGAGCTGCCTAACATGATCAAGATCATCTATCTCGTAATTCTATATGTTGCGTTTGTTGGGATCCGATGAATAGAGAATACTTGTTATGTTGATTATCAAAGTTATATCTATGTGTTGTTTATGATCTTGCATGCTCTCCGTTACTAGTAGATGCTCCGGCCAAGTAGATGCTTGTAACTCCAAGAGGGAGTATTTATGCTCGATAGTGGGTTCATGCCTCGCATTGACACCGGGACAATGACAGTAAAGTTCTAAGGTTGTGTTGTGCTCGTTGCCACTAGGGATAAAACATTGATGCTATGTCTAAGGATGTAGTTGTTGATTACATTACGCACCATACTTAATGCAATTGTCTCGTTGCTTTGCAACTTAATACCGGAGGGGTTCGGATGATAACCTCGAAGGTGGACTTTTTAGGCATAGATGCAGTTGGATGGCGGTCTATGTACTTTGTCGTAATGCCCAATTAAATCTCACTATACTCATCATGATATGTATGTGCATGGTCATGCCCTCTTTATTTGTCAACTGCCCAACTGTAATTTGTTCACCCAACATGCTGTTTATCTTATGGGAGAGACACCTCTAGTGAACTCGTGGACCCCGGTCCAATTCTCTATACCGAAATACAATCTACCGCAATACTTGTTCTACTGTTTTCTCGCAAACAATCATCTTCCACACAATACAGCTTAATCCTCTCGTATACAGCAAGCCGGTGAGATTGACAACCTCACCGTTTCGTTGGGGCAAAGTACTTTGGTTGTGTTGTGCAGGTTCCACGTTGGCGCCGGAATCCCCGGTGTTGCGCCGCACTACATCCCGCTGCCATCAACCTTCAACGTGCTTCTTGGCTCCTCCTGGTTCGATAAACCTTGGTTTCTTTCTGAGGGAAAACTTGCTGCTGTGCGCATCATACCTTCCTCTTGGGGTTCCCAACGAACGTGTGAGTTACACGCCATCAAGCTCTTTTTCTCGCGCCGTTGCCGGGGAGATCAAGACACGCTGCAAGGGGAGTCTCCACTTCTCAATCTCTTTACTTTGTTTTTGTCTTGCTTAGTTTTATTTACTACTTTGTTTGCTGCACTAAATCAAAATACAAAAAAATTAGTTGCTAGTTTTACTTTATTTGCTATCTTGTTTGCTATATCAAAAACACAAAAAAATTAGTTACTTGCATTTACTTTATCTAGTTTGCTTTATTTTCTGTTGCTAAAATGGCCAACCCTGAAAATACTAAGTTGTGTGACTTCACAACCACAAATAATAATGATTTCTTATGCACACCTATTGCTCCACCTGCTACTACAGCAGAATTCTTTGAAATTAAACCCGCTTTACTGAATCTTGTTATGCGAGAGCAATTTTCTGGTGTTAGTTCTGATGATGCTGCTGCCCATCTTAACAATTTTATTGAACTATGTGAAATGCAAAAATATAAAGATGTAGATGGTGACATTATAAAATTAAAATTGTTCCCTTTCTCATTAAGAGGAAGAGCTAAAGATTGGTTGCTATCTCTGCCTAAGAATAGTATTGATTCATGGACTAAATGCAAGGATGCTTTTATTGGTAGATATTATCCCCCTGCTAAAATTATATCTTTGAGGAGTAGCATAATGAATTTTAAACAATTAGATACTGAACATGTTGCTCAAGCTTGGGAAAGAATGAAATCTCTGGTTAAAAATTGCCCAACCCATGGACCGACTACTTGGATGATCATCCAAACCTTCTATGCAGGACTAAATTTTTCTTCGCGGAATTTATTGGATTCAGCTGCTGGAGGTACCTTTATGTCCATCACTCTTGGTGAAGCAACAAAGCTTCTTGATAATATGATGATCAACTACTCCGAATGGCACACGGAAAGAGCTCCACAAGGTAAGAAGGTAAATTCTGTCGAAGAAACCTCTTCCTTGAGTGATAAGATTGATGCTATTATGTCTATGCTTATGAATGGTAGGCCTAATGTTAATCCTAGTAATGTTCCATTAGCGTCATTGGTAGCTCAAAAAGAACATGTTGATGTAAACTTTATTAAAAATAATAATTTCAACAACAATGCTTACCGGAACAATTCTAGTAACAACTATAGGCCATATCCTTATAATAATGGCAACGGCTATGGTAATTCTTATGGGAATTCTTACAACAATAATAGGAATTCACCCCCTGGACTTGAAGCCATGCTTAAAGAATTTATTAGTACACAAACTGCTTTTAACAAATCTGTTGAAGAAAAGCTTGGGAAAATTGATATACTTGCTTCTAAAGTTGATAGTCTTGCTGCTGATGTTGATCTTTTGAAATCGAAAGTTTTGCCTAATGGAAATCATCATGACAAAATTACTACTATAGCAAATGCCATCCAAGTTAGAATTAATGAGAATATAAGATTAATGGCTGAACTGCGTGCTAGGTGGGATAGAGAAGAAAATGAAAAACTAGCTAAAGAGAAGAATGTAGCTAAAGTTTGGACTATTACCACCACTTGTAATGCTAATGCTACACATGTTGCTGCACCTCCTACTAATAATAATAAAATAATTGGTGTTAGCAATGTTTCAACTTCTAATGCAAAGCGCGAGAAACTGCCTGAAACTGCTAAAACTGCTGAAACTGCTTGTGATAAAACTGCTGAAATTTTTTCCAACATTGGGGATGATGATCCCATTGCTTTAGATTATAATGGTTTGAATTTTGATGATTGCCACATCTCTGAAGTTATAAAGTTCTTGCAAAAACTTGCTAAAAGTCCTAATGCTAGTGCTATAAATAGGGCTTTCACGCAACATATTACAAATGCTCTCATAAAAGCTAGAGAAGAGAAACTAGAGCGCGAAGACTCTATTCCTAGAAAGCTAGAGGATGGTTGGGAGCCCATCATTAAGATGAAGGTTAAAGATTTTGATTGTAATGCTTTATGTGATCTTGGTGCAAGTATTTCTGTTATGCCTAAGAAAATTTATAATATGCTTGGCTTGTTCCTGAAAATTTGTTTGATGAGAGTAGCACGCCTAAGACTAATGAAAAAGGAGATGCTAAAACTTATGTATCTAATATACTATGCCTGGTTGAGAAAACTCCACACCCCGCTGAGAATGCACCACCCTTTGATAATACTTGATACACACTTTCCGCGCCTAGCTGAAAGGCGTTAAAGAAAAGCGCTTATGGGAGACAACCCATGTTTTTACCTACAGTACTTTATTTTTATTTTGTGTCTTGGAAGTTGTTTACTACTGTAGCAACCTCTCCTTATCTTAGTTTAGTGTTTTATTGTGCCAAGTAAAGTCTTTGATAGTAAAGTAAGTACTAGATTTGGATTACTGCGCAGAAACAGATTTCTTTGTCTGTCACGAATCTGGGCTCTACCTCCCTGTAGGTAGCTCAGAAAATTAAGCCAATTTACGTGCATGATCCTCAGATATGTACGCAACTTTCATTCGATTTGAGCATTTTCATTTGAGCAAGTCTGATGGCCTAATAAAATTCGTCAATACGAACTGTTCTGTTTTGACAGATTCTGCCTTTTATTTCGCATTGCCTCTTTTGCTATGTTGGATGAATTTCTTTGATCCACTAATGTCCAGTAGCTTTATGCAATGTACAGAAGTGTTAAGAATGATTGTGTCACCTCTGAATATGTTAATTTTTATTGTCACTAACCCTCTAATGAGTTGTTCTAAGTTTGGTGTGGAGGAAGTTTTCAAGGATCAAGAGAGGAGTATGATGCAACATGATCAAGGAGAGTGAAAGCTCTAAGCTTGAGGATGCCCCGTGGTTCACCCCTGCATATATCAAGAAGACTCAAGCTGTCTAGCTTGGGGATGCCCAAGGCATCCCCTTCTTCATCGACAACATTATCAGGTTCCTCCCCGAAACTATATTTTTATTCCATCACATCTTATGTGCTTTGCTTGGAGCGTCGGTTTGTTTTTGTTTTTTGTTTTGTTTGAATAAAATGGATCCTAGCATTCACTTTATGGGAGAGAGACACGCTCCGCTGTAGCATATGGACAAGTATGTCCTTGGTTTCTACTCATAGTATTCATGGCGAAGTTTCTTATTCGTTAAATTATTATATGGTTGGAATTGGAAAATGATACATGTAGTAATTGCTATTAATGTCTTGGGTAATGTGATACTTGGCAATTGTTGTGCTCATGTTTAAGCTCTTGCATCATATGCTTTGCACCCATTAATTAAGAAATACATGGAGCATGTTAAAATTTGGTTTGCATATTTGGTTTCTCTAAGGTCTAGATAATTTCTAGTATTGAGTTTGAACAACAAGGAAGACGGTGTAGAGTCTTATAATGTTTTCAATATGTCTTTTATGTGAGTTTTGCTGCACCGGTTCATCCTTGTGTTTGTTTCAAATAAGCCTTGCTAGCCTAAACCTTGTATCGAGAGGGAATACTTCTCATGCATCCAAAATACTTGAGCCAACCACTATGCCATTTGTGTCCACCATACCTACCTACTACATGGTATTTCCCGCCATTCCAAAGTAAATTGCTTGAGTGCTACCTTTAAAATTCCATCATTCACCTTTGCAATATATAGCTCATGGGACAAATAGCTTAAAAACTATTGTGGTATTGAATATGTAATTATGCACTTTATCTCTTATTAAGTTGCTTGTTGTGCGATAACCATGTTCACCGGGGACGCCATCAACTACTCTTTGTTGAATTTCATGTGAGTTGCTATGCATGTTCGTCTTGTCTGAAGTAAGAGAGATCTACCACCTTATGGTTAAGCATGCATATTGTTAGAGAAGAACATTGGGCCGCTAACTAAAGCCATGATCCATGGTGGAAGTTTCAGTTTTGGACAAACATCCTCAATCTCATATGAGAAAATTATTAATTGTTGTTACATGCTTATGCATAAAAGAGGAGTCCATTATCTCGTTGTCTATGTTGTCCCGGTATGGATGTCTAAGTTGAGAATAATCAATAGCGAGAAATCCAATGCGAGCTTTCTCCTTAGACCTTTGTACAGCGTGCATAGAGGTACCCCATTGTGACACTTGGTTAAAACATGTGCATTGCGATGATCCGGTAGTCCAAGCTAATTAGGACAAGGTGCGGGCACTATTAGTACACTATGCATGAGGCTTGCAACTTATAAGATATAATTTACATGATACATATGCTTTATTACTACCGTTGACAAAATTGTTTCATGTTTTCAAAATCAAAGCTCTAGCACAAATATAGCAATCGATGCTTTTCCTCTATGGAGGACCATTCTTTTACTTTCAATGTTGAGTCAGTTCACCTATTTCTCTCCACCTCAAAGAAGCAAACACTTGTGTGAACTGTGCATTGATTCCTACATATTTGCATATTGCACTTATTATATTACTCTATGTTGACAATTATCCATGAGATATACATGTTACAAGTTGAAAGCAACCGCTGAAACTTAATCTTCCTTTG
Source organism: Lolium rigidum (assembly GCF_022539505.1). Taxonomy (NCBI): domain Eukaryota; kingdom Viridiplantae; phylum Streptophyta; class Magnoliopsida; order Poales; family Poaceae; genus Lolium; species Lolium rigidum. The sequence continues at coordinate 305,532,794 of NC_061514.1, forward strand.
TGTTGCTTCAATGCTTTTACTATGAATTATTGCTTTATGAGTTAACTCTTATGCAAGACTTATTGATGCTTGTCTTGAAGTGCTATTCATGAAAAGTCCTTGCTTTATGATTCACTTGTTTACTCATGTCGTATACATTGTTTTGATCGCTGCATTCACTACATATGCTTTACAAATAGTATGATCAAGGTTATGATGGCATGTCACTCTGCAAATTATCCGTGTTATCGTTTTACCTGCTCGGGACGAGCAGTAACTAAGCTTGGGATGCTGATACGTCTCCGACGTATCGATAATTTCTTATGTTCCATGCCACATTATTGATGTTATCTACATGTTTTATGCACACTTTATGTCATATTCGTGCATTTTCCGGAACTAACCTATTAACAAGATGCCGAAGTGCTGCTTGTCATGCTTCGCTGTTTTTGGTTTCGAAATCCTAGTAACGAAATATTCTCGAATTGGACGAAATCAACGCCTGTGGTCCTATTTTGCCACGAAGCTTCCGAAGTCCGAAGAGGAGACGAAGAGGGGCCACGAGGGGGCCACACCCTAGGGCGGCGCGGCCCCCTTGGCCACGCGGCCCTGTGGTGTGGGGCCCTCGTGCCGCCTCCTGACTCTGCCCTTCCGCCTACTAAAGCCTCCGGCGCGAAACCCTCAGTACCGAGAGCCACGATACGGAAAACCTTCCAGAGACGCCGCCGCCGATCCCATCTCGGGGGTCCAGAGATCGCCTCCGGCACCCTCGCCGAGAGGGAATCATCTCCCGGAGGACTCTACGCCGCCATGGTCGCCTCCGGAGTGATGTGTGAGTAGTCTACCCCTGGACTATGGGTCCATAGCAGTAGCTAGATGGTTGTCTTCTCCCCATTGTGCTTCATTGTCGGATCTTGTGAGCTGCCTAACATGATCAAGATCATCTATCTGTAATTCTATATGTTATGCTTGTTGGGATCCGATGAATAGAGAATACTTGTTATGTTGATTATCAAAGTTATATCTATGTGTTGTTTATGATCTTGCATGCTCTCAGTTACTAGTAGATGCTCGGCCAAGTAGATGCTTGTAACTCCAAGAGGGAGTATTTATGCTCGATAGTGGGTTCATGCCCGCATTGACACTCGGGACGAAGTGACAAAGTTCTAAGGTTGTGTTGTGTTGCTGCCACTAGGGATAAAACATTGATGCTATGTCTAAGGATGTAGTTGTTGATTACATTACGCACCATACTTAATGCAATTGTCCGTTGCTTTGCAACTTAATATCGGAGGGGTTCGGATGATAACTCGAAGGTGGACTTTTTAGGCATAGATGCAGTTGGATGGCGGTCTATGTACTTTGTCGTAATGCCCAATTAAATCTCACTATACTCATCATGATATGTATGTGCATGGTCATGCCCTCTTTATTTGTCAATTGCCCAACTGTAATTTGTTCACCCAACATGCCGTTTATCTTATGGGAGAGACACCTCTAGTGAACTCGTGGACCCCGGTCCAATTCTCTATACTGAAATACAACCCATCGCAATACTTGTTCTACTCGTTTTCTACAAACAATCATCTTCCACACAATACGGTTAATCCTTCGTTATAGCAAGCGGTGAGATTGACAACCTCGACCGTTTCGTTGGGGCAAAGTACTTTGGTTGTGTTGTGCAGGTTCCACGTTGGCGCCGGAATCCCCGGTGTTGCGCCGCACTACATCCCGCCGCCATCAACCTTCAACGTGCTTCTTGGCTCCTCCTGGTTCGATAAACCTTGGTTTCTTTCTGAGGGAAAACTTGCTGCTGTGCGCATCATACCTTCCTCTTGGGGTTCCCAACGAACGTGTGAGTTACACGCCATCAGTGCGGCGCAACACCAGGGATTCCGGCGCCAACGTGGAACTTGCACAACACAATCAAAATACTTTGCCCCAACTTAACAGTGAGGTTGTCAATCTCACCGGCTTGCTGTAAACAAAGGATTAAACGTATGGTGTGGAGAATGATGTTTTCTTGCAAAGAACAACAGAGAATAATGATTGCAGTAGATTGTATTTCAGATGTAAAAGAATGGACTGGGGTCCACAGTTCACTAGTGGTGTCTCTACAATAAGATAAATAGCATGTTGGGTGAACAAATTACAGTTGGGCAATTGACAAATAGAGAGGGCATAACAATGCACATACATATCATGATGACTAATATGAGATTTACTTAGGGCATTACGACAAAGAACATAGACCGCTATCCAGCATGCATCTATGCCTAAAAAGTCCACCTTCGGTTAGCATCCGCACCCCTTCCAGTATTAAGTTGCAAACAACAGACAATTGCATTAAGTACTGTGCGTAATGTAAACAATACAAATATCCTTAGACAAAGCATTGTTGTTTTATCCCTAGTGGCAATAGCACATCCATAACCTTAGTACTTTCTGTCACTGTCCCAGATTCAATGGAGGCATGAACCCACTATCCAGCATAAATACTCCCTCTTGGAGTTACAAGTATCAACTTGGCCAGAGCCTCTACTAGCAACGGAGAGCATGCAAGATCATAAACAACACATATATGATAGATCAATAATCAACTTGACATAGTATTCCATATTCATCGGATCCCAACAAACACAACATGTAGCATTACAAATAGATGATCTTGATCATGATAGGCAGCTCACAAGATCTAAACATGATAGCACAAGAGGAGAAGATAACCATCTAGCTACCGCTATGGACCCATAGTCCAAGGATGAACAACTCACGCATCGGTCCGGAGGCGATCATGGTGATGTAGAGTCCTCCGGTGATGATTCCCTCTCCGGCAGGGTGCCGGAGGCGATCTCCCGAATCCCCCGAGATGGGATTGGTGGCGGCGGCGTCTCTGGAACTTTTCTCGTATCGTGGCTCTCGGTAATAGGGTTTTCGCGACGGAGAGAATATATAGGCGAAGGGGCAGAGTCGGGGGACGCTCGAGGGGCCCACCCCGTAGGGCGGCGCGCCCCCCTCTTGGCCGCGCCGCCAGGTGGTGTGGGGCCCTCGTGGCCCCCTTCGTCTCTCCTTCGGACTCTGTGAAGCCCCTGGAAAATAGGAACGTGGCCTTTTGTTTCGTCCAATTCCGAGAATATTTCCTGTGTAAGATTTCTGAAACCAAAAACAACGAGAAAACAGGAACTGGCGCTTCGGCATCTTGTTAATAGGTTAGTGCCGGAAAATGCATAAAAATGATATAAAGTGTATATAAAACATGTGAGTATTGTCATAAAACTAGCATGGAACATAAGAAATTATAGATACGTTTGAGACGTATCACACGTGAAGCACACGTCCGTTGGGAACCCCAAGAGGAAGGTGTGATGCGTACAGCAGCAAGTTTATCTCAGTAAGAAACCAAGGTTTATCGAATCAGTAGGAGATGAAGGCCACGTGAAGGTTCTTGGTGAAGGAGTGTAGTGCGGCGCAACACCAGGGATTCCGGCGCCAACGTGGAACCTGCACAACACAATCAAAATACTTTGCCCCAACTTAGAAGTGAGGTTGTCAATCTCACCGTCTTGCTGTAAACAAAGGATTAAACGTATGGTGTGGAGAATGATGTTTGCTTGCAAAGAACAACAGAGAACAATGATTGCAATAGATTGTATTTCAGATGTAAAAGAATGGACCGGGGTCCACAGCTCACTAGTGGTGTCTCTCCAAGAAGATAAATAGCATGTTGGGTGAACAAATTACAGCTTGGGCAATTGACAAATAGAGAGGGCATAACAATGCACATACATATCATGATGACTAATATGAGATTTACTTAGGACATTACGACAAAGAACATAGACCGCTATCCAAAGCATGCATCTATGCCTAAAAAGTCCACCTTCGGGTTAGCATCCGCACCCCTTCCAAGTATTAAGTTGCAAACAACAGACAATTGCATTAAGTACCGTGCGTAATGTAAACAATACAAATATCCTTAGACAAAGCATTGATGTTTATCCCTAGTGGCAACAAGCACATCCATAACCTTAGAACTTTCGTCACCTGTCCCGCATTCAATGGAGGCATGAACCCACTATCGAGCATAAATACTCCCTCTTGGAGTCACAAGTATCAACTTGGCCGAGCCTCTACTAGCAACGGAGAGCATGCAAGATCATAAACAACACATATATGATAGATCAATAATCAACTTGACATAGTATTCCATATTCATCGGATCCCAACAAACACAACATGTAGCATTACAAATAGATGATCTTGATCATGATAGGCAGCTCACAAGATCTAAACATGATAGCACAAGAGGAGAAGACAACCATCTAGCTACTGCTATGGACCCATAGTCCAAGGATGAACTACTCACGCATCAGTCCGGAGGCGGGCATGGTGGTGTAGAGCCCTCCGGTGATGATTCCCCTCTCCGGCAGGATGCCGGAGGTGATCTTCAGAACCCCCCGAGATGGGGTTGACGGCGGCGGCGTCTCAGTAACTTTTCTCGTATCATGGCTCTCGGTACTAGGGTTTTCGCGACGGAGAGATTAAATAAGCGAAGGGGCAGAGTCGGGGGACACTCGAGGGGTGTGGCCGCCTCGTCGCCCCTCTCCGTCTCCTCTTCGGTGTTCTGGAAGGCTCCGTGGAAAATAAGACCGTGGGCTTTTGTTTCGTCCAATTCCGAGAATATTTCCTGTGTAGGATTTCTGAAACCAAAAATAGCAGAAAACAGGAACTGGCGCTTCGGCATCTTGTTAATAGGTTAGTGCCGGAAAATGCATCAAAATGATATAAAGTGTATATAAAACATGTGAGTATTGTCATAAAACTAGCATGGAACATAAGAAATTATAGAAACATTTGAGACGTATCAGTGGTTATGGACGCTTGCGTGTTATCTACAAGACTTTAGTCCGACTTGTATCTTGTCCGTACTCGACGTATTCGATCTTCTCGTATGAGTTGGGTCTTTGTATTGTATATTTGTATCTTGACTCGTTGGAGTCGTTGTTGTAATATATGTTTCTTGTGGGATCTTTTGTAATCCTCGTTGTAATGTTACCGCCGTGTTAATTCCTCCGGCATCACGTGTGTGATTCGTCGCGCACGTCGTGTCGGAGGGCGTCTCGTAATCGATATCGTGTGGATTTCAGCTGGTTCGTGGAATCCTCGGATACCGGTTTTGGGGCATCATAGGATTTTGTTTCGTCCAATTCCGAGAATATTTCATGTACAACTTTTCTGAAATACAAAAACATCAGAAAACAGGAACCGACACTATGGCATCTTGTCAATAGGTTAGTGCCGGAAAATGTATAAAAGTAAAACGAAGTGTAAACAAATCATGTATAAATTGGTGTAAAACAAGCATGGAGCATCAAAAATTATAGATACGTTTGAGACGTATCACACACCGTGTTCTCCTCGACCCTTTCCATCAAAAGGAAAATCCTCAATCCACTAAGGGACCCTTGAGGGTGGTCAAAGAAGCCGTACAAGCTTGGGGAAAGATCCTCAAATTCGAGAAAAATTCCCTGAGTAAAATCAATCAAGGTCACAAGCTTGATGCAATCTCCACAACAATTGGATGCTCCCAAGTAATTTTT
>NC_061514.1:305538472-305577494 GCF_022539505.1 Lolium rigidum
GCTGATGTATTGCTAAGGTTAAAGAACAACCATATCGACAGCACCGTCCCGCATTCAATGGAGGCATGAACCCACTATCCAAAGCATAAATACTCCCTCTTGGAGTTACAAGTATCAACTTGGCCGGAGCCTCTACTAGCAACGGAGAGCATGCAAGATCATAAACAACACATATATGATAGATCAATAATCAACTTGACATAGTATTCCATATTCATCGGATCCCAACAAACACAACATGTAGCATTACAAATAGATGATCTTGATCATGATAGGCAGCTCACAAGATCTAAACATGATAGCACAAGAGGAGAAGATAACCATCTAGCTACCGCTATGGACCCATAGTCCAAGGATGAACAACTCACGCATCGGTCCGGGAGGCGATCATGGTGATGTAGAGCCCTCCGGTGATGATTCCCCTCTCCGGCAGGGTGCCGGAGGCGATCTCCTGAATCCCCCGAGATGGGATTGGTGGCGGCGGCGTCTCTGGAACTTTTCTCGTATCGTGGCTCTCGGTAATAGGGTTTTCGCGACGGAGAGAATATATAGGCGAAGGGGCAGAGTCGGGGGACGCTCGAGGGGCCCACCCCATAGGGTGGCGCCCCCCCCCTCTTGGCCGCGCCGCCAGGTGGTGTGGGGCCCTCGTGGCCCCCTTCGTCTCTCCTTCGGACTCTGTGAAGCCCCTGGAAAATAGGAACGTGGCCTTTGTTTCGTCCAATTCCGAGAATATTTCCGTGTAAGATTTCGAAACCAAAAACAAGAGAAAACAGAACTGGCGCTTCGGCATCTTGTTAATAGGTTAGTGCCGGAAAATGCATAAAAATGATATAAAGTGTATATAAAACATGTGAGTATTGTCATAAAACTAGCATGGAACATAAGAAATTATAGATACGTTTGAGACGTATCACACGTGAAGCACACGTCCGTTGGGAACCCCAAGAGGAAGGTGTGATGCGTGCAACGAACAAGTTTATCTCGATAAGAAACCAAGGTTTATCGAATCAGTAGGAGATGAAGGCCACGTGAAGGTTCTTGGTGAAGGAGTGTAGTGCGGCGCAACACCAGGGATTCCGGCGCCAACGTGGAACCTGCACAACACAATCAAAATACTTTGCCCCAACTTAGAAGTGAGGTTGTCAATCTCACCGTCTTGCTGTAAACAAAGGATTAAACGTATGGTGTGGAGAATGATGTTTGCTTGCAAAGAACAACAGAGAACAATGATTGCAATAGATTGTATTTCAGATGTAAAAGAATGGACCGGGGTCCACAGTTCACTAGTGGTGTCTCTCCAAGAAGATAAATAGCATGTTGGGTGAACAAATTACAGTTGGGCAATTGACAAATAGAGAGGGCATAACAATGCACATACATATCATGATGACTAATATGAGATTTACTTAGGACATTACGACAAAGAACATAGACCGCTATCCAGACATGCATCTATGCCTAAAAAGTCCACCTTCGGGTTAGCATCCGCACCCTTCCAAGTATTAAGTTGCAAACAACAGACAATTGCATTAAGTACCGTGCGTAATGTAAACAATACAAATATCCTTAGACAAAGCATTGATGTTTATCCCTAGTGGCAACAGCACATCCATAACCTTAGAACTTTATCGTCACCGTCCCGCATTCAATGGAGGCATGAACCCACTATCGAGCATAAATACTCCCTCTTGGAGTCACAAGTATCAACTTGGCCGCAGCCTCTACTAGCAACGGAGAGCATGCAAGATCATAAACAACACATATATGATAGATCAATAATCAACTTGACATAGTATTCCATATTCATCGGATCCCAACAAACACAACATGTAGCATTACAAATAGATGATCTTGATCATGATAGGCAGCTCACAAGATCTAAACATGATAGCACAAGAGGAGAAGACAACCATCTAGCTACTGCTATGGACCCATAGTCCAAGGATGAACTACTCACGCATCAGTCCGGAGGCGGGCATGGTGGTGTAGAGCCCTCCGGTGATGATTCCCCTCTCCGGCAGGATGCCGGAGGTGATCTTCGAACCCCCGAGATGGGGTTGACGGCGGCGGCGTCTCGCAACTTTTCTCGTATCATGGCTCTCGGTACTAGGGTTTTCGCGACGGAGAGATTAAATAAGCGAAGGCGCGAGTCGGGGGACACTCGAGGGGTGTGGCCGCCTCGCCGCCCTCTCCGTCTCCTCTTCGGTGTTCTCGGAAGGCTCCGTGGAAAATAAGACCGTGGGCTTTTGTTTCGTCCAATTCCAAGAATATTTCCTGTGTAGGATTTCGAAACCAAAAATAGCGAGAAAACGAGAACCGGCTCTTCGGCATCTTGTTAATAGGTTAGTGCCGGAAAATGCATCAAAATGATATAAAGTGTATATAAAACATGTGAGTATTGTGATAAAACTAGCATGGAACATAAGAAATTATAGAATCATTTGAGACGTATCAGGGTTATGGACGCTGCTGGTTATCTACAGTACTCTTAGTCCAGTTTGTATCTTGTCCGTACTCGGACGCATTCGATCTTCTGTATGAGTTGGGTCTTTGTATTGTATATTTGTATCTTGACTCGTTGGAGTCGTTGTTGTAATATATGTTTCTTGTGGGATCTTTTGTAATCCTGTTGTAATGTTACCGCTCGTGTTAATTCCTCTGGCATCACGTGTGTGATTCGTCGCGCACGTCGTGTCGGAGGGCGTCTCAGAATCGATATCGTGTGGATTTCAGCGGGTTCGGTGGAATCCTCAGGATACCGGTTTTGGGGCATCATAGGATTTTGTTTCGTCCAATTCCGAGAATATTTCATGTACAACTTTTCTGAAATACAAAAACATCAGAAAACAGGGAACCGACACTATGGCATCTTGTCAATAGGTTAGTGCCGGAAAATGTATAAAAGTAAAACGAAGTGTAAACAAATCATGTATAAATTGGTGTAAAACAAGCATGGAGCATCAAAAATTATAGATACGTTTGAGACGTATCACACACCGTGTTCTCCTCGACCCTTTCCATCAAAAGGAAAATCCTCAATCCACTAAGGGACCCTTGAGGGTGGTCAAAGAAGCCGTACAAGCTTGGGGAAAGATCCTCAAATTCGAGAAAAATTCCCAGGTAAAATCAATCAAGGTCACAAGCTTGATGCAATCTCCACAACAATTGGATGCTCCCAAGTAATTTTTAGGAGCCAAAAATAATCCAAGAAAAGAAACTTTTATTGTACATAGATGATGACATGCGGGTCCCATTTTGCAGCAGGGTGATACGCGTTCAACACGCGTCCGTTGGGAACCCCAAGAGGAAGGTGTGATGCGTACAGCGGCAAGTTTCCCTCAGTATGAAACCAAGGTTATCGAACCAGTAGGAGCCAAGAAGCACGTTGAAGGTTGATGGCGGCGGGATGTAGTGCGGCGCAACACCGGGGATTCCGGCGCCAACGTGGAACTCGCACAACACAACCAAAGTACTTTGCCCCAACGAAAACAGTGAGGTTGTCAATCTCACCGGCTTGCCGTAACAAAGGATTAACCGTATTGTGTGGAAGATGATTGTTTGCGAGAAAACAGATAGAACAAGTATTGCGGTAGATTGTATTTCGAGTAAAGAGAATTGGACCGGGGTCCACAGTTCACTAGAGGTGTCTCTCCCATAAGATAAACAGCATGTTGGGTGAACAAATTACGGTTGGGCAATTGACAAATAAAGAGGGCATGACCATGCACATACATATCATGATGAGTATAGTGAGATTTAATTGGGCATTACGACAAAGTACATAGACCGCCATCCAACCGCATCTATGCCTAAAAAGTCCACCTTCAGAGTTATCATCCGAACCCCTCCAGCATTAAGTTGCAAAGCAATGCACAATTGCATTAAGTATGGTGCGTAATGTAATCAACAACTACATCCTTAGACATAGCATCAATGTTTTATCCCTAGTGGCAACAGCACAACACAACCTTAGAACTTTCTCGTCACTGTCCCGGTGTCAATGCGGGCATGAACCCACTATCGAGCATAAATACTCCTCTTGGAGTTACAAGCATCTACTTGGCCAGAGCATCTACTAGTAACGGAGAGCATGCAAGATCATAAACAACACATAGATATAACTTTGATAATCAACATAACAAGTATTCTCTATTCATCGGATCCCAACAAACGCAACATATAGAATTACGTATAGATGATCTTGATCATGTTAGGCAGCTCACAAGATCCGACAATGATAACACAATGGGGAGAAGACAACCATCTAGCTACTGCTATGGACCCATAGTCCAGGGGTAGACTACTCACACATCACTCCGGAGGCGACCATGGCGGCGTAGAGTCCTCCGGGAGATGATTCCCCTCTCCGGCAGGGTGCCGGAGGCGATCTCCCGGATCCCCCGAGATGGGATCGGCGGCGGCGGCGTCTCTGGAAGGTTTTCCGTATCGTGGCTCTCGGTACTGGGGGTTTCGCAACGGAGGCTATTTGTAGGCGGAAGGGCAGGTCAAGAGGCGGCACGGGGGCCCCACACCATAGGGCCGCGCGGCCAGGGCAGGGGCCGCGCCGCCCTAGGGTGTGGCCCCCTCGTGGCCCCTCTTCGTCTCCTCTTCGGACTTCTGGAAGCTTCGTGGCAAAATAGGACCATGGGCGTTGATTTCGTCCAATTCCGAGAATATTTCGTTACTAGGATTTCTGAAACCAAAAACAGCAGAAAACAAAGAATCTGGCACTTCGGCATCTTGTTAATAGGTTAGTTCCGGAAAATGCACGAATATGACATAAAGTGTGCATAAAACATGTAGATAACATCAATAATGTGGCATGGAACATAAGAAATTATCGATACGTCGGAGACGTATCAGCATCCCTAAGCTTAGTTCCGCTCGTCCCGAAAGGGTAAAATGATAACACGTATAATTTCTGGAGTGACATGCCATCATAACCTTGATCATACTATTTGTAAAGCATATGTAGTGAATGCAGCGATCAAAACAATGTATATGACATGAGTAAACAAGTGAATCATAAAGCAAAGACTTTTCATGAATAGCACTTCAAGACAAGCATCAATAAGTCTTGCATACGAGTTAACTCATAAAGCAATAATTCATAGTAAAGGTATTGAAGCAACACAAAGGAAGATTAAGTTTCAGCGGTTGCTTTCAACTTATAACATGTATATCTCATGGATATTGTCAACATAGAGTAATATAATAAGTGCAATAAGCAAGTATGTAGGAATCAATGCATAGTTCACACAAGTGTTTGCTTCTTGAGGTGGATAGAAATAGGTGAACTGACTCAACATTGAAAGTAAAAGAATGGTCCTCCATAGAGGAAAAGCATCGATTGCTATATTTGTGCTAGAGCTTTGATTTTGAAAACATGAAACAATTTTGTCAACGGTAGTAATAAAGCATATGTATCATGTAAATTATATCTTACAAGTTGCAAGCCTCATGCATAGTGTACTAATAGTGCCCGCACCTTGTCCTAATTAGCTTGGACTACCGGATCATCACAATGCACATGTTTTAACCAAGTGTCACAAAGGGGTACCTCTATGCCGCCTGTACAAAGGTCTAAGGAGAAAGCTCGCATTGGATTTTTCGCTATTGATTATTCTCAACTTAGACATCCATACCGGGACAACATAGACAACAGGTAATGGACTCCTCTTTTATGCATAAGCATGTAACAACAATTAATAATTTTCTCATATGAGATTGAGGATATTTGTCCAAAACTGAAACTTCCACCATGGATCATGGCTTTAGTTAGCGGCCCAATGTTCTTCTCTAACAATATGCATGCTTAACCATAAGGTGGTAGATCTCTCTTACTTCAGACAAGACGGACATGCATAGCAACTCACATGAAATTCAACAAAGAATAGTTGATGGCGTCCCCAGTAAACATGGTTATCGCACAACAAGCAACTTAATAAGAGATAAAGTGCATAATTACATATTCAATACCACAATAGTTTTTTAAGCTATTTGTCCCATGAGCTATATATTGCAAAGGTGAATGATGGAATTTTAAAGGTAGCACTCAAGCAATTTACTTTGGAATGGCGGAAAATACCATGTAGTAGGTAGGTATGGTGGACACAAATGGCATAGTGGTTGGCTCAAGTATTTTGGATGCATGAGAAGTATTCCCTCTCGATACAAGGTTTAGGCTAGCAAGGCTTATTTGAAACAAACACAAGGATGAACCGGTGCAGCAAAACTCACATAAAAGACATATTGTAAACATTATAAGAATCTACACCGTCTTCCTTGTTGTTCAAACTCAATACTAGAAATTATCTAGACCTTAAAGAAACCAAATATGCAAACCAAATTTTAGCATGCTCTATGTATTTCTTCATTAATGGGTGCAAAGCATATGATGCAAGAGCTTAAACATGAGCACAACAATTGCCAAGTATCACATTACCCAAGACATTTATAGCAATTACTACATGTATCATTTTCCAATTCCAACCATATAATAATTTAACGAAGAAGAAACTTCGCCATGAATACTATGAGTAGAAACCAAGGACATACTTGTCCATATGCTACAGCGGAGCATGTCTCTCTCCCATAAAGTGAATGCTAGGATCCATTTTATTCAAACAAAACAAAAAACAAAAACAAATCGACGCTCCAAGCAAAGCACATAAGATGTGATGGAAAAAAATGTAGTTTCAGGGGAGGAACCTGATAATGTTGTCGATGAAGAAGGGGATGCCTTGGGCATCCCCAAGCTTAGACGCTTGAGTCTTCTTAGAATATGCAGGGGTGAACCACCGGGGCATCCCCAAGCTTAGAGCTTTCATTCTCCTTGATCATGTTGCATCATACTCCTCTCTTGATCCTTGAAAACTTCCTCCACACCAAACTCGAAACAACTCATTAGAGGGTTAGTGCACAATAAAAATTAACATATTCAGAGGTGACACAATCATTCTTAACACTTCTGGACATTGCATAAAGCTACTGGACATTAATGGATCAAAGAAATTCATCCAACATAGCAAAAAGAGGCAATGCGAAATAAAAGGCAGAATCTGTCAAAACCGAACAGTTCGTATTGACGAATTTTAAAATGGCACCAGATTTGCTCAAATGAAAATGCCCAAATTGAATGAAAGTTGCGTACATATCTGAGGATCATGCACGTAAATTGGCTTAATTTTCTGAGCTACCTACAGGGAGGTAGACCCAGATTCGTGACAAGCAAAGAAATCTGGAACTGCGCAGTAATCCAAATCTAGTACTTACTTTACTATCAAAGACTTTACTTGGCACAACAAAACACTAAACTAAGATAAGGAGAGGTTGCTACAGTATTAAACAACTTCCAAGACACAAAATAAAAACAAAGTACTGTAGGTAAAAACATGGGTTGTCTCCCAAGAAGTTCTTTCTTTATAGCCATTAAGATGGGCTCAACAGTTTTGATGATGCACTCGCAAGAAATAGTATTTGAAGCAAAAGAGAGCTTCAAGAGGCAAATTCAAAACACTTTTAAGTCTAACATGCTTCCTATGCATAGGAATCTTGTAAATAAACAAGTTCATGAGGAGCAAAGTAACAAGCATAGGAAGATAAAACAAGTGTAGCTTCAAAAATTTCAGCATATAGAGAGGTGTTTTAGTAACATGAAAATTTCCACAACCATATTTTCCTCTCTCATAATAACTTTCAGTAGTAACATGAGCAAACTCAACAATATAACTATCACATAAAGCATTCTTATCATGAGTCTCATGCATAAAATTATTACTCTCCACATAGGCATAATCAATTTTATTAGTTGTAGTGGGAGCAAATTCAACAAAGTAGCTATCATTATTATTCTCAACATCAAATATAGGAGGCATATTGTAATCATAATCATATTTATCCTCCATAACAGGTGGTATTAAAAGACCAATATCATTATCATAAATAGGAGGCAAAGTATCATCAAAGTAAATTTTCTCCTCAATGCTTGGGGGAATAAAAAGATCATGAAAACCAGCTTCCCCAAGCTTAGAACTTTCTATATTATTATCAACAATGGTGTTCAAAGCGTTCATACTAATATTACTACCAAGCATGCAAATAAGATTCCATAGGTTTTTTAATTTTCGCATCAAACAATCCATGTTTTAAATCAGGAAATAGAATAAGAAGATCATTCTTGTCCATTATGCCAAACTAGTGTAATAAAAACATGCATGATATTATAAAGTAAAACAAGTAACTAATTTTTTTGTGTTTTTGATATAGCAAACAAGATAGCAAATAAAGTAAAACTAGCAACTATTTTTTTTTGTATTTTGATTTAGTGCAGCAAACAAAGTAGTAAATAAAACTAAGCAAGACAAAAACAAAGTAAAGAGATTGAGAAGTGGAGACTCCCTTGCAGCGTGTCTTGATCTCCACGACAACGGCGCCGAGAAAAGCCGCTTGATACGCGTTCAACACGCGTCCGTTGGGAACCCCAAGACGAAGGTGTGATGCGTACAGCGGCAAGTTTCCTCAGTATGAAACCAAGGTTATCGAACCAGTAGGAGCCAAGAAGCACGTTGAAGGTTGATGGCGGCGGGATGTAGTGCGGCGCAACACCGGGGATTCCGGCGCCAACGTGGAACCCGCACAACACAACCAAAGTACTTTGCCCCAACGAAACAGATGAGGTTGTCAATCTCACCGGCTTGCTGTAACAAAGGATTAACCGTATTGTGTGGAAGATGATTGTTTGCGAAAACGAGTAGAACAAGTATTGCGATGAGATTGTATTTCAAGTAAAGAGAATTGGACCGGGGTCCACAGCTTCACTAGAGGTGTCTCTCCCATAAGATAAACAAGCATGTTGGGTGAACAAATTACGCTTGGGCAATTGACAAATAAAGAGGGCATGACCATGCACATACATATCTTGATGAGTATAGTGGGATTTAATTGGGCATTACGACAAAGTACATAGACCGCCATCCAACCGCATCTATGCCTAAAAAGTCCACCTTCGAGGTTATCATCCGAACCCCTCCAGCATTAAGTTGCAAAGCAACAGACAATTGCATTAAGTATGGTGTGTAATGTAATCAACAACTACATCCTTAGACATAGCATCAATGTTTTATCCCTAGTGGCAACAAGCACAACACAACCTTAGAACTTTCGTCACATCGTCCCGTGTGTCAATGCAGGCATGAACCCACTATCGAGCATAAATACTCCCTCTTGGAGTTACAAGCATCTACTTGGCCGGAGCATCTACTAGTAACGGAGAGCATGCAAGATCATAAACAACACATAGATATAACTTTGATAATCAACATAACAAGTATTCTCTATTCATCGGATCCCAACAAATGCAACATATAGAATTACGGATAGATGATCTTGATCATGTTAGGCAGCTCACAAGATCCGACAATGATAGCACAATGGGGAGAAGACAACCATCTAGCTACTGCTATGGACCCATAGTCCAGGGGTAGACTACTCACACATCACTCCGAGAGGCGACCATGGCGGCGTAGAGTCCTCCGGGAGATGATTCCCCTCTCCGGCAGGGTGCCGGAGGCGATCTCCTCGGATCCCCGAGATGGGATCGGCGGCGGCGGTGTCTCCGGAAGGTTTTCCGTATCGTGGCTCTCGGTACGGGGGTTTCGCAACGGAGGCTATTTGTAGGCGGAAGGGCAGGTCAAGAGGCGGCACGGGGCCCCACACCATAGGGCCGCGCGGCCAAGGGGGCCGCGCCGCCCTAGGGTGTGGCCCCCTCGTGGCCCCTCTTCGTCTCCTCTTCGGACTTCCGGAAGCTTCGTGGCAAAATAGGACCCCGGGCGTTGATTTCGTCCAATTCCGAGAATATTTCGTTACTAGGATTTCGAAACCAAAAACAAGCAGAAACAAAGAATCGGCACTTCGGCATCTTGTTAATAGGTTAGTCCAGAAAATGCATGAATATGACATAAAGTGTGCATAAAACATGTAGATAACATCAATAATGTGGCATGGAACATAAGAAATTATCGATACGTCGGAGACGTATCACAGGGGTCTCAATGTTTCCAAGGCGGCGCGAGATCGAAAGAAAAAAGGCAAGTGACCAAATATGAGGTGCCAAAAATAACTCCAAGAAATAAAAGGTTTATTGTTCATAGAGGATGACACGTGGGCCCCATTTTGCAACAGCGGTCTCAATGTTTCCAAGGCGGCACGTGATCGAAAGAAAAAAAGTCATTTTTAGAGGAATATCCATGAGCCATATTAATGATGGAAGAAATACACTTTTTTGGAAAGATAAATGGCTACAAGATATAAACTCAGAAGAATTCCCGAGAGCTTACTCTTTCACCAAGAATGAAGACATATCAGTCAGGGATTTCTTAACTTCTACACAGTTATCACAGAATTTTTCTCTGCCTCTGACACCACAAGCTCTCGATGAAATTAGAACTTTACAAAGCTTAACTTCCTACATTGACTTAACAAATGATACACATGATTCCAGGACATATGAATGGGGTGCTGTGGAATATTCCTCCAGGGCTTATTAAAAATTTTGCTTTAGGGAGTGTACTGCCCATATTGCTTTCTCTTGGCTATGGAATTCCAAATGCACTCCTAAGCTTAAATTTTTCTGGTGGCTTGTGTTGGTGGACAGACTGAATACCAGAAATATGCTGAGGAGAAGAAACTATACCTTGAATTCCTCGTATAACTTCCTGATGTGTTCCTCCCCACCTGAAGAAACAATTGAGCACATGCTATTTCACTGTCACTTCAGTAAAGCTTGTTGGAATAAGCTGCAGATGACTTGGACACAAAATGGAGATAGACTTGAAATTATAGAACAAGGACGTGCCTACATGCGTAAACCCTTATACATGGAAATGGTGATTGTTGCCTCCTGGAGCATATGGAAAGAGAGAAACAACAAACTCTTTGAGGGCATCAATCCAGAGGTCGACTCCTGGTCTAGAAGATTTAAGCAAGACTCTGCTCTCCTGGAGCATAGAATAAAAAAGGATTTGCATCCCTATATCAAGAAACTGATAGCCACTCTCTAGTTTTATACTCTATTGTACCTCCCTGTATTCCCCCCTGACCTCCCTATGTAACATATGTAACTACTGGGTCCTTTGACCCCTTGTTAATATATTAAAACAGTAGGAGCCTTTCCTACTGTTAATGTTTCAAAAAAAACTAACTCCAAGAAAAGAAAATTGATTGGACATAGAGGATGACATACGGATCCCATGAGCCTGCAGCGTAGACGGCTCGATCAGAGAACATGAACGAGATGGCGCGATTGAGAAAAAAAATCACTAGAGACGTTGCCATCTGGGCCCTACATCCCTAGGTATTGCGGATTTGCGTTGACTTGGCCGGCGCACCCGAGAATGCATCATGCACCACATCCGGACCACCATACGTGATGTTTTTCACGTTTACATCAGGCTAGATGGCCTCAAAACCAAGAAAAAAAAAGTTTTGACATGCACCACGGAGAGAGCAAAAATCGTCGGGGTTGCTGCATCAACAACCACGGCGCGAGTTTCAATTCGTCGGCCATGGCAACTTTTCTTGTAGTGATTATGCACCTAGGCGAAGGGAGGATGCAAGGAAAACTTCCAGAAAGTTTAGCAGGCATCGGTATGGGGGGATGACGTGTCAGGAGCACTGCCTCGTCCAATACTTTCATCTCACGCAAATGGCATAGAGATCTGAGACACATAACTCCAAAAAATAGAGAAAGAATGCCCATCAGATTTAGAGAAGGAACTTTGGAGAAAACATCATCCGGGCTGCTACGCGCATCATTGGAGGACAGTGCATGATCACCTTCATCATCAACTGCTGCATTTCCATCACCATCACCGATCCCATTCTCCTCCAACCATAGATGTAATTTTGATTGCTATTGTGGATTTGTATTTGAGTTCATTCCACCATTTCCATCCTATCCATAAGATTATGATGATGTTCTTGATTGTTTCCATGTGTGAGTAGTTCCTTTGGTTCTGGGGAACATGGAGAAACCCTAGCACGAATATGAGATGAATCTAAGATGATCAATGTTTATATGTATTAATGTGTGTTAGTTTTCGCTCTTGATATTATATGTTGTGCACCATGTAATATTTGCCTTATGGTCTTGAGAGGGAACTACCCTTTGAAGTATGGTAAAGTGTACAGCGAGAAGTGACATTACCGTAGTGGCACTTTAACACATGGATGAGGTGGATAAAGAGGGACACACCAAGCTCATATCGATAAACATGGGGTAACAACCTTAATAGCAATAGTCAATATGTGGCTTGCTGATGACCCACAAGTATAGGAGATCATAATAGTCTTTGAGGGAAGTAAAAACCAAATTTATTGATTCAACACAAGGGTAGCCAAAGAATATTTATAGGATTTTACAGATGAGTTTTCAATTCAGCTGCACCTGGAAATAGATTTGCTCGCAATGGTTTATCAGTAGTAACAGTTTTATAGCAGTAGCAGTAGTGAAGTAACAACAATAATGAAGTAAAAAACAGTAGTAGTGATGATTGTAGTAGACAACAGTATTAAAATACTGTTGGCATAGGGATGGATGAACAGGCGCTGCATGGGTAAGATAATTCATATAATAATCAAAGACATGGGCATTTTCAGGTAACAATGATAAAAGCATCCTAGTATAATGTAACCATAGGCGTGTGTTCCTATTTAGTCGTATGTGCTTGCAAGAAGAAACTTGCACGATATCTTTTGTCCTACCAGCCCATTTGTAGAGAGGCCTCAAGGGAATCTACTGGCAATTAAGGTACTCCTTTGAATAGATTACAAGAGCAAAGCATTAACACTCCGCGAACACACGTGATCCTCACATCATAGCCATCCCCTCCGGTTATCCCAATTGTTGTCACTTTGGGGCCTCGGGTTCCGGACAACGATATGTGCATACAACTTGCATATATGATCAAAAACAATAATTATCCTCATGAATAAATAACATGTTCAGATCCGAGATCATGGCACTCGGACCCAAAGTGACAAACATTACGCATAACAAGTTGCAACAATTTCGAAAATACTAACAACGGATACTAGGCACTATGCCCCTAACAATCTTATAGCTATTACATGAACAATCTCATCCAATTTCTACCATCCCCTACAGCCTACAACGAGGGAATTACCCACACATGGATGGGTGAATCATGCATGGTTGATGGAGAGACGTCAGTGATGATGATGGCGATGATATCCTCCAATTCACTATCCCGCCAGGGTGCCAGAATGTAATTTCTTGTCCCCGGATTGGGTTTCTGCTGGCGGCCCCTCGTGGCCCTTCTCCGTCTTGTCTTCTGGCTCCATGAGTCTTCGAGTGAAATAGAGATTTTGCGATATTTTCCAGGAATTTTCCTGAAAGTTGGATTTCTCCACAAAAATGAGACACTAGAGCAATTCTGCTGAAAACAGCGTTAGTCCGTGTGAGTTGTATTCAAAACACACCAATTAGAGGGAAAACAACTGCAAAAGTGTTCGGGAAAGTAGATAAGTTTTGGATGTATCACTTGCATAAGACTAGCTGTTGTGGTTATTTAGAGATGCGATGACCGATGGTTTTCTAGGCGCATCTTGTTATGGAGATCCCCCCACACACAATATGATTAAAGGCATACTTCATCTTGATTAACATGAATCCTAATGCTAGAGGTGGATCCAATAATCCTCGAGAAAACTTTGTCTTATTAAGTTTCAACTCATTTCTTATAACACTTATTATTTCTTTGTTTACTTTCTTGCAACCAATTACAACCATCCGGCCTATAGAAAACTTTAAACTTGAGATTACAAAACAATTTACAAGTAGTCTTTAAGAGATAGTAGCAAGGGGGATTAATACCTTAACTAGTTGCTCCCCGTGGTCTGATAATCTTATTTCCAAACTAGCTAGAATTTATATGTACTTGTAGTCATCAGCTGGCCACTTTCTCAATCATACCGCATGCCTATGGATGTATGCAAGAAACAAAGGATTACAAGGAACAAATGAGCTTTCCCACAAGTAATAAGAGCTTTAACTCATGCAAGAACAAAAAGGAAATGCCGCAATCTAGTTGTGTGGCCACTGGATGAGGCTATAGATTCTAGCAGTGGTGGAGGGGATACCCATAAAAATACCCTATAAGAAATGGCTTGAATTTAAGCTGCAGAGATAGGGGCAGATGTAATTTCCATCCGCACCCGAACGTGATTTCTATCCGCCCCAACATCAGAGAGATGGCAAGCTTGCAGAAAGAGGGGTAGCAGTGTTTTTAACCGGCCCCCATACAGATAATTGGCACTCCACGAGGAGAGGGGGCGGCAAGATTCTACATCCCCCAGAAGGAAGTTTTGTCTGGTCCGGGTGGATCATCCGGGCGAGGGGGGGGTCATATGGGATTAATAAACATGGATAATCTACCCCCTTGACGCTTCAATGGCTCCAAGGCCTGTACAAGATATAAAATGGTGAGCCTTTTTCCTCCTAAAATAAGATATGCCAACAAGAATAACAATCTCTTGCCTCCATACTTCATAAGCTTCAATCACGTAGATCTCTCTCCCTAGCCAACCAAATCCCCCCAAATCCCCCCAAACACGAATAAAGTTGTTCGGATGATATCCTGAGGGTGGATTATTAGTCATAGATGCAGTTGGATTACGGTCCTATGAATCATGTTGTAATGCCCAAATGAATCTCGTAGTAATCATCTTGTCATGTATGATCTTTATTGCCCAGCTGTAATTTGTTTACCCAACATTTTATCTATCTTTATGGAGAGACACCTCTAGTGAACTATGGATCCCGGTCCTTTCTTTTACACTGATAAAACATCTACTGCAAAAACCTATTCTATTTCTTTACTGAAAGTAATGTTCTCTTTATTACAATCTAAACAAAAATCTCCTTCCGTATTATACATCAAATCCTTTGTTTTCAGCAAAACCGGTGAGATTGACAACCTCACTGTAAATTGGGGCAAAGTATTGTGGTTGTGTTGTGTGCAGGTTCCACATTGTTGTTAACACTGGTAGTGTGCCCTGCCCAGCTATCAACAACCTTCAAAAGGGTTTTGTTTCTCATACTGATCTATTAAACCTCGGTTTCTTACCGAGGGAAAACTTGCTGCTGCGCTCATCATACCTTACTCTTGGGGTTTCCCAACTGCGTGCTCTACGCACATCACTCTCGGGAGTTAGAATTTTTAATGATATATAACTTTATTTTATTATTATTATATTTATAAATCTCGGATGGAATTAGTGCGCTCTTAGCACATGCAATCAACACACATGTATAATCGGGTTTAGATCATCATTATTTAAGTTACGCCCATGTGCACGTATACAAGATGGAATTATAGATATCAGATTAAGACAATCTGGAGAACGAGGTAACTAATGTGTGATAGATCTGGAATATTAGTTGCAATATCTTCTTAGGTACATTTTATATCTATCATGGACACATGTTCATAATAGGTTTTAATCCTTTAATTGTACTAATCACCATAACAATATGCACATACATCCATCCTTTGTTAATGGCAAAAAATAAATGATTTATAATCCCATTTTGGTATCCAGGTATGACAACATGTCAAGACAAATATACTTACACATAGGGTGATCTTTTGTGGTGCGATAATCGATAAATTTAAAAGCCATACATTTGTGGGCAATATCTGAAAATATGAAATATATATGGATCATTTATAACAAAAGATATTGCCAATATCCTCATTTATTCTCCCCTTATTATTTTGGTGTGAAGCGGTGGAGATATTTGCACATTGGCGTAGGCATAATTTTCAAATGGACGGTCGAGATCAACCGGCCTAGGGAGGCGCTCCTCTCGTTTTCCCTATAAATACCCGACATAGAGGGGCTACAAGGCACACAACACCAAATTAAACCTCAAGCAACAAGAGCAAAAAGATATCTATCTGCATTTGCTACCCCTCCTGTTCCATAAGCTCTAGCTAGCTCTAAGGTCCCTATTTCTTGCTTTAGTTTCCCTTTTATTCATCATCATCTAGAAGTTTATATATCCGTGATTTACATAGAAGAGACTGTTAGAGGTGCAATCATGCATATGCATCTATATGTACATGTTGTGTTTTTTCATGTTTGTTTTTATGCTAAGGTCATCCTTAAAAGGTTTTTGATTCTACCTATTGTAGAACAACGCATGAAAAAATATCCATATGCAACACAAGATTTGCTTGTTCTATTTCATCATTTTGTGATGTTCCTGTAATCCTCTTAAATTCAAATCTTGTTTTTCCGTCTTTCCCTCATGAGTATTAATAAAGTGCGCACACGTCTCGCAATAGAAATATTTGATGAGTTGAACTTACTGCTAGATTTAGCATATATTTCCATCAGCTGGTATGTACTTCAAGCAAATACCTAACTTCCAGATTATTTGTAGGAATTATTTCTAATGATTTTGCAACTATTTATATATACAACATTTTGGTTTCCAATTGTTTTTTTTATTTCTGTTATTGAGAATACCTTAGAACAATCGCTTTACATGTATTGCATGGATTAGAAATAATAAACATATGTGTTCTATTTACAGTTTGCTTAGCTAATGACGACTTCCACCGTCCAAGGATCCCCCGTGAAGGCCCTTATTGTGGAGGATACGCCTGTTCATGCATTTATTCTCTCCACCATCCTGCGGAAGTTCCACTGCGAGATTACTGTGGCTGAAAATGGGAGCGAAGCTGTGCAACTGTTTCTCGAGGGAAAGAAGTTTGACATTATTTTTTGTGACAAGGAAATGCCAGTAATGTCCGGTCCTGAGGTATTACAATTAATATTTTTTTTCATGTTTCCTAAATAGATATTTTATTTGTTTACTTTATAGTTTGCTTGAATGTACCTTTTTCCTTATTTGGCAGGCCATTGAGAAGATCCGTGCTTTGGGAGAAAGTCATGTGAAGATTGTTGGAGTATCAGCCGGTTATGATCTCGAACAATCATTCATGAGCGCTGGTGCTGATATATTTCTGCCCAAACCAATGAAGTTTGAAGTTGTCGGGCCTATTATTCAGGAGGTCATGAATAAGAAGAATAACTCCATGGTCTAAGCGCGATTAAGTTTCCTCAAGAAATGGAGTGAATAAGATGTTGAGCTCGTATGTGTATGAGCATGCTAGCATTATCGTATTTGTTTAGTTTTATCGTATTGTCATTTTATTTCTAGTTCATGTTAAAGGTTGTATTTAGCAAGAAGGGCAAGAGAGGCTTCCAATATGTATCTCCTTCAATTGAATGCAATACTATTTGGATTACTTGTGATGTGTAAGGTAGAAATCTAATTAACACACTAGTAGTGAAAACGCTATAGGGGAACGCTCAATGGCAGCGCACCCATCAAAATGCACGCGACTGGTATTAGTAGTCGCATACCAAAAGTAAGCACGCAACTGGTACACGTGTAATGGAAGCGTAACGGAGGGTAGCGCACGCGACTAGTATGTGGGACCTGACTGTACTCAGGTCCATAAAGTACCCGCAGTGCGTGCTCACGGGTGCACGCGACTGCTATCTCCATACCAGTCGCGTGTACCTTTGTCCGCCTGCTGCCCGCGCGCACCACCTCGTTCTGCCTCCCCTTCCTCGCATCTGGAACGTCCCGCCGACGCCGAGCTCGTCGTCAACCCTCAGTGATCCACGCCGTTCCCTTCACCTCCCTTTTTCTACCGCCGCACGCCTTCACCAGTCAGTCGCCGACGCGATTTCTTCCGCAGCACGTGCAACACCTGATCTTGTTCAGTTTCGTCAGGTTCAGCAGCAACAGCAGAAGCTTCGCCACGCTGGCCGCTGACGTGGCCATGGGCCCCACGCGTCAGCCTCTCGGGCTAGTGCCCCGCACGGTGAGCTAACCTCTTCTGGATCCAGATCTGGAAATCTTCCAGAAAAACCCCTGCACCTTCTCTTAAGCAATCCGGCATCCCTGGTTTTGTTGGTTTACACGAAAACCCCCTGGAACTATTACAAAACAACCCGGGGTCCTTCCCCAGGCCCTGTCTTGTTTTCGGGTCCTTTTGTATTTTAAATAAATCCTGTTTTCTAAAATTTAATAACAAAACTTAATAACTTAATAACTTTTAATTGGTAATTCAAAATGAAAAGTGTTATATATCAATTTTGATAAGAAAAATGCAAGGAACATTAATATGCCATCCATTCATCTGTTTGCATCTCGCATCATGTCGCTCGTTGATAGTCGTGCATATTCACCTCACATAATATGCGGAGTATTTTGGGATTTCCAATTAGGGATTCCTCGCTCCGTTTAATATTGAAGTAGCTCACCCTTGCCATGCTATGCCATGCTAACCAACACTTAAATTTGCCGGTAGATTTGCAACTTCAACTGTAATTTGTTTCTCCGGGGTTCCGACTCCGCTTAAATTGGATAAGTTGCATTGCACCATCGCTGCCATGCCATGCAAATCATCTCAATCATGATGATTCTTCCTTCGTAGTAGTAAGACTTGCACCCATTGTGAGTTCCAGCATTTCCTTCTTCCTGGATAGGATCGCGAAGTGTTGATGTGAGATACGACGAGTTCTTCGATAAGTTCTTCTGCAGCTTTTCACAGGCGAGCCCTCTCTCTTCACCTATTTTACTCTCTCCCTCGCACTGCTATCCTTATGTTGTGATTCTTTATCGAGTCACGTGTCTTATTCCACTTGTTTACCATAACAATCCTATATGCACCATTCATTACCCATAGCCGTTGCTTGATGTTTGAGCCTTGCGAGTCGTAGGTGTGTTTAGGCTCTGTTGTTTATATCGATCTGTTATCGGGATATGTTGGGTTGTTGGGTGGTTATCACATGATATATTAGTTTGTTGGAGATACACATGCTTTACTTAATTGTTAACAATTAAAATTGTAAGCAGAGGCATCTGTGAGCCCCTTTGTGAAAGCATCGGAACTTTGACTCACTAATGTCCCCTAGGACCCGAGTTCTTGTTATCTGTTCCGAGACTGAGAGCTCTATCCACACGTGGGTATTCTTACCGGGTTTCCCCTTGACCACTGCCGGAATCTACAGCTTTGTCCAGTGGCCACAATTAGTTTGAAGGTTTGTTTGATTCTCCCGGGCGTGCAAGCATGTTTCTTTGTGGTCAGATGATATGATGTTACTTTTGGGGAAGCCATGTTTCCTTGTAACCTCGTTTTCTCTTGCATGCTTGTAGGATGCGGTACGTATTGCTGAAGTTGGATTCACCCTGCGGGCACTGTTTCCATCCGAAAGCTGTAGACGCAAACAACTAAGTCCGCTTCGGAGCATAGCCGGACTTCGATACAGGTTAACTTAGTTAGCTGGCTTCCTGGACATTATTGTCGAGAAGGAGAGTGCGAGTCGTGATATCCACCTGTCGCCAGTGGGTTGAGCATGCGTGTGGGCACATTTGGGCACCCCTACAGGGTTACATCTTATCGATAAACCGTGTCCACGGTTATGGACGACTTGGAGCTGTATGACTCTATCATAGACAACTTACACCTTTTACTTGTTGTTAATAGCCTGCTGATAACTTGCGTAGTAATATAGCCTTACTACAACCGATACCTAATAAAACTTGTCCACCGTTGAGTGCCTTTTACATTGCCTCTTCGCAATTGTTGGAGGGGATATGTGTATTTGGCTGTGTTATGTTTGTGTAGTATTTATCTGTTACCTTGTGCGCTCTCTTATCTTCTCTGATTAGACGGATGTTGTAGTGTGTCTCTATTGGTTATAGTTTTGCTGCCACTAAACCTACCATATAGCGCCTGGCGATATATATATATATACTCGCCCAGCGAGCATAGCCATTTCTAGTCTCGTTAAGTGATACGCGTACAGCATGCGTCCGTTGGGAACCCCAAGAGGAAGGTGTGATGCGTACAGCGGCAAGTTTTCCCTCAGTAAGAAACCAAGGTTTATCGAACCAGTAGGAGCCAAGAAGCACGTTGAAGGTTGATGGCGGCGAGATGTAGTGCGGCGCAACACCAGGGATTCCGGCGCCAACGTGGAACCTGGACAACACAACCAAAGTACTTTGCCCCAACGAAACAGTGAGGTTGTCAATCTCACCGGCTTGCTGTAACAAAGGATGATGTATAGTGTGGATGATGATTGTTTGCAGAGAACAGTAGAACAAGTATTGCAGTAGATTGTATTCGATTAAAAGAATGGACCGGGGTCCACAGTTCACTAGAGGTGTCTCTCCCATAAGATAAATAGCATGTTGGGTGAACAAATTACAGCTTGGGCAATTGACAAATAGAGAGGGCATGACCATGCACATACATGATATGATGAGTATTGTGAGATTTAGTTGGGCATTACGACAAAGTACATAGACCGCTATCCAAACATGCATCTATGCCTAAAAAGTCCACCTTCAGGTTATCATCCGAACCCCTTCCAGTATTAAGTTGCAAACAACAAGACAATTGCATTAAGTATGGTGCGTAATGTAATCAATAACTACATCCTCGGACATAGCATCAATGTTTTATCCCTAGTGGCAACAAGACATCCATAACCTTAGGGGCTTCGTCACTCCCGCGATTCACGGAGACATGAACCCACTATCGAGCATAAATACTCCCTCTTGGAGTTACAAGCATCAACTTGGCCAAAGCATCTACTAGTAACGGAGAGCATGCAAGATCATAAACAACACATAGATTGATAATCAACATAACATAGTATTCTCTATCCATCGGAGCAAACACAACATATAGTATTACAGATAGATGATCTTGATCATGTTAGGCAGCTCACAAGATCCAACAATGAAGCATAATTAGGAGAAGACAAGCATCTAGCTACTGCTATGGACCCATAGTCCAGGGGTGAACTACTCACTCATCACTCCGGAGGCGACCATGGCGGTGTAGAGTCCTCCGGGAGATGATTCCCCTCTCCGGCAGGGTGCCGGAGGCGATCTCCTGAATCCCCCGAGATGGGATTGGCGGCGGCGGCGTCTCTGGAAGGTTTTCCGTATCGTGGCTCTCGGTACTGGGGGTTTCGCGATGAAGGCTATTTGTAGGCGGAAGGGCAGAGTCGGGAGAGTCACGAGGGGCCCACACGCTAGGGCCGCGCGGCCAGCTCCTAGGCCACGCCGCCCTACCGTGGCGCCGCCTCGTGGCCCCACTTCGTCTTCTCTTCGGTCTTCTGGAAGCTTCGTGTGAAAATAGGCCCCTGGGCGTTGATTTCGTCCAATTCCGAGAATATTTCCTTACTAGGATTTCTGAAACCAAAAACAGCAGAAAACAGCAACTGGCTCTTCGGCATCTCGTTAATAGGTTAGTGCCGGAAAATGCATAAATATGACATAAAACATGTAGATATCATCAATAATGTGGCATGGAACATAAGAAATTATCGATACGTCGGAGACGTATCAGCACCCCCAAGCTTAGTTTCTGCTCGTCCCGAGCAGGTAAACGATAACAAAGATAATTTCTGGAGTGACATGCCATCATAACCTTGATCATACTATTGTAAGCATATGTAATGAATGCAGCGATCCAAACAATGTAAATGACATGAGTAAACAACTGAATCATATAGCAAAGACTTTTCATGAATGGTACTTCAAGACAAGCATCAATAAGTCTTGCATAAGAGTTAACTCATAAAGCAATAATTCATAGTAGAGGTATTGAAGCAACACAAAGGAAGATTAAGTTTCAGCGGTTGCTTTCAACTTGTAACATGTATATCTCATGGATATTGTCAACATAGAGTAATATAACAAGTGCAATATGCAAGTATGTAGGAATCAATGCACAGTTCACACAAGTGTTTGCTTCTTGAGGTGGAGAGAAATAGGTGAACCGACTCAACAATAAAAGTAAAAGAAAGGTCCTTCAAAGAGGAAAGCATCGATTGCTATATTTGTGCTAGAGCTTTGATTTTGAAAACAAGAAACAATTTTGTCAACGGTAGTAATAAAGCATATGTGTTATGTAAATTATATCCTACAAGTTGCAAGCCTCATGCATAGTATACTAATAGTGCCCGCACCTTGTCCTAATTAGCTCGGATTACCTGGATTATCATTGCAATGCACATGTTTTAACCAAGTGTCACAAAGGGGTACCTCTATGCCGCATGTACAAAGGTCTAAGGAGAAAGCTCGCATCGGATTTCTCGCTATTGATTATTCTCAACTTAGACATCCATACCGGGACAACATAGACAACAGATAATGGACTCCTCTTTTATGCATAAGCATGTAGCAACAATTAATTTTCTCATATGAGATTGAGGATATTTGTCCAAAACTGAAACTTCCACCATGGATCATGGGTTTAGTTAGCGGCCCAATGTTCTTCTCTAATAGTATGCATGCTCTAACCATTTTAGTGGTAAATCTCCCTTACTTCGGACAAGACGAACATGCATAGCAACTCACATGATATTCAACAAAGAGTAGTTGATGGCGTCCCCAGGAACATGGTTATCGCACAACAAGCAACTTAATAAGAGATAAAGTGCATAAGTACATATTCAATACTACAATAGTTTTTAGGCTATTTGTCCCATGAGCTATATATTGCAAAGGTGAAGAATGGAAATTTTAAAGGTAGCACTCAAGCAATTTACTTTGGAATGGCGGAGAAATACCATGTAGTAGGTAGGTATGGTGGACACAAATGGCATAGTGGTTGGCTCAAGGATTTTGGATGCATGAGAAGTATTCCCTCTCGATACAAGGTTTAGGCTAGCAAGGCTATTTGAAACAAACACAAGGATGAAGCGTGCAGCAAAACTCACATAAAAGACATATTGTAAACATTATAAGACTCTACACCGTCTTCCTTGTTGTTCAAATTCAATACTAGAAATTATCTAGACCTTAGAGAGACCAATTATGCAAACCAAATTTTAGCAAGCTCTATGTATTTCTTCATTAATAGGTGCAAAGTATATGATGCAAGAGCTTAAACATGAGCACAACAATTGCCAAGTATCACATTATCCAAGACATTTTAGCAATTACTACATGTATCATTTTCCAATTCCAACCATATAACAATTTAACGAAGAAGAAACTTTCGCCATGAATACTATGACTAAAGCCTAATGTAATAACCCAGAACATAGGAACAACGAAGGGTAGATTTAGAAATGGGATGTGCATTTCATCGCAAAACAGGGGAAATTTTCGCGCCTTATTGCAACTAAACCTAAGAGGGATCGAGGTTCTCTCTCATTTTGCACTTAGGGTTAGGCAATGTGAGTTAGGGAAATTTCGACATGATCTCTTTTGTATCTTGTTGATTTGGGGAATTGATTTCATTTGACAAATAAGATGCATTTGGAATATCAAACATTAAGTATAAATGAATATGGAAATTGAATTCACAATTCAAAAACAAATTATGAATTCAAATAACTTTGAATTTCAAAGTGAATAATAAATACAACATTTATTCCAGAATATAAACATTACACAAATCAAAAGCTCATAAGTAAAATTTGAGCTTTATTGATATCACAACACAGATTACATTGTCTTTACAATATTCTTGATACAAGAATTGATGAATAATAAACAGAAATGAAAATGAAGATTACAATATTGCTCCTAAACTAAAACCTAGACTAAATGACTTGAAGTATATCTTCATGATCATATTCATCTTCAAAACCTGCAAGAACAAAACAGCAAGTACTAGCCAGAATGTTAGTGTTAGCCAAAGAATTCAGTTTGGACAGAACCAACTGTCTCGTACACTTGTGCTTGTCCAAAACTCGGACAAGACAAGATAAGTGCAACAGATAGACCAAACCTGAGCACCACCAGGGGCTCAAGTTTCAGCATATGAGAGCACACAGCTCAGGTGTGCTGGGCAGGCTACAGCAAGGCAATGCACAAGCTTAGTCACCAGAGCAAGCCAGGCTTGTGTGTCATTGCAAGAACAGAAGTAGAGTTCATATAAAAGGGGCACAAACCCTAGAAACATTAACCAGTCGACCAGATAAGGATTCACAAGGTAAGGTGAAGGTAGTATAACATAGTTCATCCAGTTCTTGCTCAAGAACAGAACCAACACACACAACCACTCAACCACCAGAAATCATGGTGACCTGAGAAGATCATCCAAGACCTGGAGGTGAAGGGCTGTGACACAAACCACAAGTCTGCATCAACACAAAATTTCACACTAGGAGCTGGAACAAGGTATACCAAATACCTGGACAGATCCAATGGATCTGATCCATCACATATGCATGAAATAAGCATGGGATGAGCAGATGCTCATATGGGTAGATCATCACTTGGTTTTCACCAAGGATTACTGCCAGTCTAGAAGCCACTAAAACAGAAATCATCCAGATACAGATCTTGTGCACAGAAACTAGCAAACATGCATAGATGCACACACTAGCAAGATCTCATGCACAGATAGCACCAGTAGATGTATTGCAAGGTTTAGCAGCTAACCAAGACTACACAGAAAATCCTAAGCATGCAACCATCAGGAAACCCTAGATTTCTTCACAGGCAAGCATATTGGCATTCATATTTATTATGATCCCCAAATATGCAAGCAAAGATGAGTAGCCAACAAGATCCAACCAACCATGTGAGCAACCAGTCAGTAGCAAGGCTACTGAGGTCACAGCACACTTAGAACCATCCCAAGGCCAAGCCAAATACAAAGCATCACTATCCAGAAATGGATTCAGACTCTATTTGCTTGTAAAAGAATCATGAACAGCAAATTCATATACAAGCAAGTAATTTAATCATCACTGCATAAGCAGTTCATCATAATTTAATTAATACAAGCATGAATTTATCACAGATCCATGCTAAGCACTGACAGTAGCATACTATAAGGCAACACCGTTTAATCCATAGCCACTAGAGCAAGTCTAGGTAGCTAAGATGAGCAACAGCACAAGTAAGAAACATCATAGTGATGCTTGAGCATCAGCATCACAAGATAATTGAATCACTTAGTCACAGTATTAGCCAGTAAGCTATCACTGACAATCAATTGATCAAATGGATCAATTATAGCAAGCCAAGCTACACAGGGAAGTTAGCCAACAAGCAAGGAATGATCCAATGGATCATTGGCTTGCATAGGAAGCACTGAAGCATATCACAGGCATCACTGGCCTTCACAAGTGTCACAGATGCATAGCAGTACACCTAAACAAGCAAGTATAATATGCCAGTAAGCATAGCAAGCTCATAAGCATGAACAGCATGGCATAGCAAGCAGTAAGCAAGCAACACATGACATGCACAGCCAGCAACACACACTGGCCAGTACCAGAGATTGGTAAATTGGCCAGAGCTTGCAGAAAATGAAAGCACAGGTAGCTTAAGCAGCAGTAGCAAGGCTCTGCATGATCACAGGATCATCAGAGAGCAGTAGAACAAGAGAAGAAGGAGCACAGAATCTTGGGAGGCGCACAGGCATGGAGAGGAGAAGGAGAAGGAGCAGAGCAACTTACACGCGCCTGGTGGCAGAGGCTATGGCATGGCGAGGCAGTGCTCGCGCGGCCATAGCAGCTGCAAAGCCAGGGAAGGCGCCGGCGTTACGCCGACGAACACCACCACAGCAGCACGGCACGGAGACGACGGCACAGGCGCTGCGAGCAGCACCCGCGCCAGGTCGGTCTCGGAGGCGCACACGTCGACGGCGAGGGCGAGAGCTCGTCGGAGATCACCCAATCGCCCTAGGCGATTCTCCACGAGATCCAGAGAGGAGGCGATTCGCCAGGAGAGGAAGCAATCGGAGAAACCACGCGGACAGATCGATAGATCGTCTCGCGGCGGTCCAGATCAGGTAGGTGGCGAGGTAAGGGAAGCACGGAGATGGCCGGAGCACGGCGGCGGCCATGGCGGCGACGCCATCGCCACAGGTGTCGCCAGAGGTTAGGGTTAGGTCGAACGAGTGAGAGGGCCGACTGAGTGAGAGTGGGGTGGGCCGCTTCGGCGCCACCGAACCCAAAATGGGATTAGCCTTATTGGGCCGTCCCTGGGTTTAAGCAAATGGGCTGGGCCCAATAGGGGTCCAGGGGGGTATTTTGGTCTTTTAACATTTAATAAAAGGCCAGAACTTTACCAAATTTTAATAAATCAAAAACAACTCTAAAAATCCATTAAAAATTGGATTAATGAATGAAAAATAAATCTTAACAAGAATAAAATATGAAATGGAATTTATGAAACAAATTCAAAATTATGAATTTTAAGAATTTAAATAATAACTTGGAATTTAAAATTATTATTTCCTTGTAATTAAAATTCAAGGAAAAATCTCAAATAAGTTTGATGTCTACGCCCCCTCCTTTTCCTGTTGACAGTGTTGGGCCTCCAAGAGCAGAGGTTTGTAGAACAGCAGCAAGTTTTCCCTTAAGTGGATCACCCAAGGTTTATCGAACTCAGGGAGGAAGAGGTCAAAGATATCCCTCTCATGCAACCCTGCAACCACAAAGCAAGAAGTCTCTTGTGTCCCCAACACACCTAATAGGTGCACTAGTTCGGTGAAGAGATAGTGAAATACAGGTGGTATGAATATATAGTAGCAGTAGCAACGGCACTCGGAAAAGTGCTTTGCCCAGGACAAGAAACAAGCAGTAGTAACGCAAGCAGTAGTAACACAAGAAAACAGTAAACAAGCAGCGATAGCAGTATTTAGGAACAAGGCCTAGGGATTACACTTTCACTAGTGGACACTCTCAACATTGATCGCATAATAAATAACTCTTTCTCATATGTGCTACATACACTCTTTTGTTGGATGATGAACACATTGCGTAGGATTACACGAACCCTCAATGCCGGAGTTAACAAGCTCCACAATTCAATGTTCATATTTAAATAACCTTAGAGCATAATAGATCATTGCAAAATAAACCAAGAACTAACATAGTGCACACACTCGTCCACATTACACTATGAAGGAGGAATAGATCACATCAATACTATCATAATGATAATTAACTCCACAATCTACAAGAGATCATGATCATAGCCTACGACAAGAACCACATGGTGCACACACTAGTCACCTTTACACCATGCAGGAGGAATAGACTACTTTAATAACATCACATGAGTAGCACACAACTAGTAGCGATACAAAGCTCATCATATGGATCTCAATCATGTAAAGCAGCTCATGAGATCATTGTATTGAAGTACATAGGAGAGAGATTAACCACATAGCTACCGGTACAGCCCCGAGCCTCGATGGAGAACTACTCCCTCCTCATGGGAGCAGCAGCGGTGATGAAGATGGCGGTGGAGATGGCAGCGGTGTCGATGGAGAAGCCTTCCGGGGCACTTCCCCGTTCCGGCGGCGTGCCGGAACAGAGACTCCGTCCCCCGCATCTTGGCTTCGCGATGGCGGCGGCTCCGGAAGGTTTCGTGGGTTTCGTCGAACGTGATAGGGTTTTCGCGACGGAGGCTTTAAATAGGCGGAAGGGCAGCCTCGGAGGGGGCTCCGGGGCCACCACACCATAGGGCGGCGCGGCCCCCTCTCCGGCCACGCCGGGTGTAGTGTGGGGCCCCCCGGTGGCTTCCCTCCGGCGGCTCTCGGGTGTTCTGGATGGTTCGGGGAAAATAGGAACCTGGGCGTTGATTTCGTCCGATTCCGAGAATATTTCGTTACTAGGATTTCTGAAACCAAAAACAGCAGAAAACAGGAACTGGCACTTCGGCATCTTGTTAATAGGTTAGTTCCATAAAATGCACGAATATGACATAAAGTGTGCATAAAACATGTAGATAACATCAATAATGTGGCATGGAACACAAGAAATTATCGATACGTCGGAGACGTATCAGCATCCCCAAGCTTAGTTCTGCTCGTCCCGAGCAGGTAAAACGATAACAAAGATAATTTCTGGATTGACATGCCATCATAACCTTGATCATACTATTGTAAAGCATATGTAGTGAATGCAGCGATCAAAACAATGTATATGACATGAGTAAACAACTGAATCATATAGCAAAGACTTTTCATGAATAGTACTTCAAGACAAGCATCAATAAGTCTTGCATAAGAGTTAACTCATAAAGCAATAAATCAAAGTAAAGGTATTGAAGCAACACAATGGAAGATTAAGTTTCAGCTGGTTGCTTTCAACTTGTAACATGTATATCTCATGGATATTGTCAACATAGAGTAATATAACAAGTGCAATATGCAAGTATGTAGGAATCAATGCACAGCTCACAAGTGTTTGCTTCTTGAGGTGGAGAGAAATAGGTGAACTGACTCAACAATGAAAGTAAAAGAATGGTCCTCCATAGAGGAAAAGCATCGATTGCTATATTTGTGCTAGAGCTTTGATTTTGAAAACATGAAATAATTTTGTCAACGGAAGTAATAAAGCATATGTATCATGTAAATTATATCTTACAAGTTGCAAGCCTCATGCATAGTATACTAATAGTGCCCGCACCTTGTCCTAATTAGCTTGGACTACCGGGATCATCGCAATGCACATGTTTTAACCAAGTGTCACAAAGGGGTACCTCTATGCCGCCTGTACAAAGGTCTAAGGAGAAAGCTCGCATCGGATTTCTCGCTATTGATTATTCTCAACTTAGACATCCATACCGGGACAACATAGACAACGAGATAATGGACTCCTCTTTTATGCATAAGCATGTAACAACAATTAATTTTCTCATATGAGATTGAGGATATTGTCCAAAACTGAAACTTCCACCATGGATCATGGCTTTAGTTAGCGGCCCAATGTTCTTCTCTAACAATATGCATGCTTAACCATAAGGTGGTAGATCTCTCTTACTTCAGACAAGACGAACATGCATAGCAACTCACATGAAATTCAACAAAAGGTAGTTGATGGCGTCCCCAGGAACATGGTTATCGCACAACAAGCAACTTAATAAGAGATAAAGTGCATAAGTACATATTCAATACCACAATAGTTTTTAAGCTATTTGTCCCATGAGCTATATATTGCAAAGGTGAATGATGGAATTTTAAAGGTAGCACTCAAGCAATTTACTTTGGAATGGCGGAGAAATACCATGTAGTAGGTAGGTATGGTGGACACAAATGGCATAGTGGTTGGCTCTAGTATTTTGGATGCATGAGAAGTATTCCCTCTCGATACAAGGCTTAGGCTAGCAAGGTTGTTTGAAACAAACACAAGGATGAACCGGTGCAGCAAAACTCACATAAAAGACATATTGAAAACATTATAAGACTCTACACCGTCTTCCTTGTTGTTCAAACTCAATACTAGAAATTATCTAGACCTTAGAGAAACCAAATATGCAAACCAAATTTTAGCAAGCTCTATGCATTTCTTCATTAATAGGTGCAAAGTATATGATGCAAGAGCTTAAACATGAGCACAACAATTGCCAAGTATCACATTATCCAAGACATTATAGCAATTTACTACATGTATCATTTTCCAATTCCAACCATATAACAATTTAACGAAGAAGAAACTTCGCCATGAATATTAAAAGCTAAGAACACATGTGTTCATATGCAACAGCGGAGCGTGTCTCTCTCCCACACAAGCATTTATTCAAACACAAACAAAAATAAGAAACATGCAGACGCTCCAAGCAAAGCACATAAGATGTGACCGAATAAAAATATAGTTTCAAGAGAAGGAACCTGATAATTTGTCGATGAAGAAGGGGATGCCTTGGGCATCCCCAAGCTTAGACGCTTGAGTCTTCTTAGAATATGCAGGGGTGAACCACCGGGGCATCCCCAAGCTTAGAGCTTTCACTCTTCTTGATCATAGTATATCATCCTCCTCTCTTGACCCTTGAAAACTTCCTTCACACCAAACTTCTCATAAACTTCATTAGAGGGGTTAGTACATAATCAAAAACTCACATGTTCAGAGGTGACACAATTATTCTTAACACTTCTGGACATTGCTCAAAGCTACTCGGAAGGTAATGGAACAAAGAAATCCACCCAACACAGCGAAAGAAGCAATGCGAAATAAAAGGCAGAATCTGTCAAAACAGAACAGTCCGTAAAGACGAATTTTTAATAAATACTTCCGTTACTCAAATCAGAAAACTCAAAACTAATGAAAGTTGTGTACATATCTGAGGAACACGCACGTAAATTGGCATATTTTTATAATTTTTCTACAGAGAAAACAGCACAGATTCGTGACAGATAGAAATCTGTTTCTGCGCAGAAATCCAAATCTAGTATCAACCTTCGATTAGAGGCTTCACTTGGCACAACAAAACACAAAACTAAGATAAGTAGAGGTTGCTACAGTAGTAAACAACTTCCAAGACACAAATATAAAAAAAAGTACTGTAGCAAAATAACACATGGGTTATCTCCCAAGAAGTTCTTTCTTTATAGCCATTAAGATGGGCTCAGCAGTTTTAATGATGCACTCGCAAGAAATAGTATTTGAAGCAAAAGAGAGCATCAAGAGGCAAATTCAAAACACATTTAAGCCTAACATGCTTCCTATGCATAGGAATCTTGTAAATAAACAAGTTCATGAAGAGCAAAGTAACAAGCATAGGAAGATAAAACAAGTGTAGCTTGAAAATTTTCAGCA
This sequence comes from Lolium rigidum, assembly GCF_022539505.1. Lineage (NCBI taxonomy): Eukaryota > Viridiplantae > Streptophyta > Magnoliopsida > Poales > Poaceae > Lolium > Lolium rigidum. The sequence continues at coordinate 305,569,106 of NC_061514.1, forward strand.
CATAGAGAGGTGTTTTAGTAACATGAAAATTTCTACAACCATATTTTCCTCTCTCATAATAACTTTCAGTAGCATCATGAGCAAACTCAACAATATAACTATCACATAAAGCATTCTTATCATGAGTCTTATGCATAAAATTATTACTCTCCACATAGGCATAATCAATTTTATTAGTTGTAGTGGGAGCAAATTCAACAAAGTAGCTATCAAATATAGGAGGCATATTGTAATCATAATCAAATTTATCCTCCATAACAGGTGGCAACAAAAGGCTACTATCATTATAATCATCATAAATAGGAGGCAAAGTATCATCAAAGAAAATTTTCTCCTCAATGCTTGGGGGACTAAAAAGATCATGAAAACCAGCTTCCCCAAGCTTAGAACTTTCTATATCATTATCAACAATGGTGTTCAAAGCGTTCATACTAATATTACTACCAGCATGCAAATAAGATTCCATAGGTTTTTTAATTTTCGCATCAAACAATCCATGTTTTAAATCAGGAAATACCATAAGAAGCTCATTCTTGTCCATTATGCCAAACTAGTGTAAACAAGAAACAAAAAGATGCAATTGCAGGATCTAAAGGAAATAGCTTTGAGTACTTACGGCGCCGGAAAATAGCTTAGTAGCCGAGATCCGGAGTGTGAGTACCTTTTACCTTTCCTCCCCGGCAACGGCGCCAGAAAATAGCTTGATGTCTACGCCCCCTCCTTTTCCTGTAGACAGTGTTGGGCCTCCAAGAGCAGAGGTTTGTAGAACAGCAGCAAGTTTTCCCTTAAGTGGATCACCCAAGGTTTATCGAACTCGGGGAGGAAGAGGTCAAAGATATCCCTCTCATGCAACCCCGCAACCACAAAGCAAGAAGTCTCTTGTGTCCCCAACACACCTAATAGGTGCACTAGTTCGGCGAAGAGATAGTGAAATACAGTGTGGTATGAATATATAGTAGCAAGTAGCAACGGCACTCGAAAAGTGCTTTGCCCGGGACAAGAAACAAGCAGTAGTAACGCAGCAATGAGTAAACACGTAAAACAAGTAAACAAGCAGCGATAGCGTATTTAGGAACAAGGCCTAGGGATTACACTTTCACTAGTGGACACTCTCAACATTGATCGCATAATAAATAACTCTTTCTCATATGTGCTATATACACTCTTTTGTTGGATGATGAACACATTGTGTAGGATTACACGAACCCTCAATGCCGGAGTTAACAAGCTCCACAATTCAATGTTCATATTTAAATAACCTTAGAGCATAATAGATCATTGCAAAATAAACCAAGAACTAACATAGTGCACACACCGTCCACATTACACTATGAAGGAGGAATAGATCACATCAATACTATCATAATGATAATTAACTCCACAATCTACAAGAGATCATGATCATAGCCTACGACAAGAACCACATGGTGCACACACTAGTCACCTTTACACCATGCAGGAGGAATAGACTACTTTAATAACATCACATGAGTAGCACACAACTAGTAGCGATACAAAGCTCATCATATGGATCTCAATCATGTAAAGCAGTTCATGAGATCATTGTATTGAAGTACATAGGAGAGAGATTAACCACATAGCTACCGGTACAGCCCCGAGCCTCGATGGAGAACTACTCCCTCCTCATGGGAGCAGAAGCGGTGATGAAGATGGCGGTGGAGATGGCAGCGGTGTCGATGGAGAAGCCTTCCGGGGGCACTTCCCCGTTCCGGCGGCGTGCCGGAACGGAGACTCTGTCCCCCGGATCTTGGCTTCGCGATGGCGGCGGCTCCGGAAGGTTTCTCGTGGGTTTCGTCGAACGTGATAGGGTTTTCGCGACGGAGGCTTTAAATAGGCGGAAGGGCAGCCTCGGATGGGGCTCGGGGCCACCACACCATAGGGGCGGCGCGGCCCCCTCCGGCCGCGCCGGTGTAGTGTGGGCCCCCAGGGCTTCCTCCGGCGGCTCTCGGGTGTTCCGGATGCTTCCGGGCAAAATAGGAACCCGGGCATTGATTTCGTCCGATTCCGAGAATATTTCGTTACTAGGATTTCGAAACCAAAAACAGCAGTAAAACAGGAACCGGCACTTCGGCATCTTGTTAATAGGTTAGTTCCAGAAAATGCACGAATATGACATAAAGTGTGCATAAAACATGTAGATAACATCAATAATGTGGCATGGAACACAAGAAATTATCGATACGTCGGAGACGTATCAAAGTTCAAATACTTATTTTCAAACATTTCAAAATGATTTGCCCATGTATACGTAATATAGTAGGATACGTGTCGATTAGACAGAGTTTGGGCTCATGCCCGGTTGGGATTATTCCCACATTAGAAAGTCTACGGACTATAAATATGTATCTAGGGTTTATGAAATAAACAACACACACGTTCACCACAAACAAATCTAGGCGCATCGCCAACTCCCTTGTCTCGAGGGTTTCTTCCGGGTAAGCATCATGCTGCCTAGATCGCATCTTGCGATCTAGGTAGTACACGTTTATTCGTCCTTCATGCGTTGCTCGTACTGAAGCCTTTTTGATGGCGAGCAACGTAGTTATCATAGGTGTTTTAGGGTTAGCATTGTTCATCGTATCATATGCTATCGTCGTGCGACCCTTAGACATCTAGCCGCCCTTACACCTATCTTGGGTGTAAGGGCGGCACCCGCTTGATCATTGTTTAGTAGATCCGATCCGTTATGATTGCTCCTTGTTCTTCAAGGATTAGTTTAATATCTGCATGGTTAGGCCTTACAAACGGGTTGAAGGATCCCGTGGCGCGTAGGGTGTAGTTTGCTAGCCCTAGACAGGATGTTCCGAGGATCAGCTTCGTGTTGGTTTTTAGGCCTTGTCTAGGGTCGGTTTACGATCACCGTGCGTGGCCGCCAGGCTCAATCACGAGTAGGACGTTCCGGTTATGCGGTGAAAACCCTAAATCGTAGTAGGTCGTTTTAGCTTTCTTTTGATCAAGCAGGACCACCATCTGATCGTACACCTCGTACGTATCATGGGTGGATCGGCTCCTTGAGCCGATTCACAGGACAACCTGAGAGCCGATCGAGGCTCGTATTTAATGTTTACGTGTATGCGATGCAGGAAACTAAGCGAGGCATCATCCAACACCTTCCTGACCAGGTATAGGTCAGGTGGCACGCCCTTGCATCAGCATCGGACGTGCGTGCCGAAGGCTTTGCGGGCCGTCGCTCGGAGGGACCGGGGCCAGCCGCAGTCCTGGGAGCCTCCCGGCTCTACGGTGTTGCCCGTCGCTGCCCGCCGGTGGGTTTCTGACCGCAACACATTCTGCACGCCCGGTGGGACAATCTTCGACATCAACCGCATCGCCATCTACATCTGAGATGGCGGAAGGCACTCCAGTCAAGTACGAGGACCTGACCGAGGAGCTCAAGAAGAAGCATGACGAGATCAAAGCGGTCCTCGAAGCCGACCTCATCGCCTCTTTTCACAGAACCCGCTCCCATGGCATCAGGTGGAAGGGGTTCTCACCTGAAGGCGCGCTCGATGGAGTGGACCTGTCCACCCCGTCAGAAGAGCGCACCAGGTCGCTGCGTCAGGAGATTAACTTCATGGTGGCTCATTTGCTGCACCGCCATTCTGAGAGCCTGGTGAACACTTTGGAGCGTGTCGCTCTGCGCGTGATCCAGGAAATCATGAGCCATCAGTATTCTCCGTCAGGACCAGCTCTGGGGACTCACCAAGGAGAGATGCCACTCCAGTCCCGTCCACCATTGCCATTCGCGTTGGCAGCACCAGAGGTGCCTAATTCATCGGCATACGTCGTCTACAAGATCGGTGGGGACCCTAGTGACTACCAATTCTTGCATGAGGCGCCTAAGGAGATCCCTCACGGATACACGTGCGCATACGTGCTAGACTGCAGTGATGCGGGCGCTCTCGAACCGAGCTGCAACGGCGGGGACTTCGGAACGGCGAGGAGGAACTTCGGGAACAGATCTTGAGAAGCAGACGTGGCTAGCTAAGTATGCCACTCCGACAAACCTCCAGAGCTCAGCTCCTGCGGTTGGCTCAGAGCTGGAAAAGCAAGCATGGCTGGCTAAGTATGCCACCCCGGCGAATCTTCAGAGTTCGACGCCTGCAGCCATCACCGCGGATCAGATCGCGTACAATCCTGAAAGACCGGTTCGGCATGATGCCGAAAGAGGGGACAATCGGCTATTCCAAGCCGTACCCCAACGAGTACGAGTTGATCCCGCTACCACCCAAAATATCGGCTCCACTGATTTCACCAAGTTTAATGGATCAGATGGTTCCAGCTCCATCGAGCATGTGAGCCGATATTTGGCACGAGCTGGGCACGATCTCGGCATCGGACGAGCTGCGCGTGAGGTTCTTCGCGCAGTCCCTCACAGGATCGTCTTTCGGGTGGTACACATCGCTGCCACCAAACTCAATCCGAACTTGGAAGCAGTTGGAAGAGCAGTTCCACGTACAGTATCACTCAGAGGCTTCCGAGGCTGGCATTGCCGATCTAGCACAAGTACTACAGAAGCGCGGGGAAACAGTGTCAGAATACGTCCAGCGCTTCAGGACCGTTAGGAACCGATGCTATTCGGTTCATGTGAGCGAAAAATGAGCGATCGAGTTGGCGGTGGTGGGTCTCTCATCATCGATCAAGGACGTGGCCTCCCAAGCGAGACTACCCTTCAACTGGCGCACATGGTGCGAAGGCTCGTCGGCATATGAACAGCGCCACCCAGATGTATACCAGGATAAATTCAAGCGTGCGGTGGTCCTGGTTGAGGCAGACGAAGATGAAGGTGCTGCGAGAGATCAAGAGGTAGCAGTGGCTGAATGGACTCGGGGGGCAAGCCCCGTGTCCTGTAAATGGGTAAAGCCACAAGGTCCTCCAAAAGGGTTTGACTTCGACGTGACCAAAGCTGAGCAAATTTTCGACCTCTTACTCAAGGAGAAGCAGCTAAGGTTACCCGAAGGCCACAAGATCCCCACGGTGCAGGAGCTGAACGGAAAGCCATACTGCAAGTGGCATAACACGTTCACCCACGCCACCAACGGCGCGGGGTGTGGCGTCGGCGGGTCCAAATGGCGATAGAACAAGGGCGTCTAATTTTCAGCCGGTACGCCATGAAGGTCGACACACACCCCTTTCCCGCCGTTAACATGGTGGAGTGCACTTACCATGGAGGGTGCCGGCCAGGATTCTCGTGCAATATCAACATGGTAGGACACGGGCACCACTGCGGTAAGGACGGAGATGAGGGCAGGCTGCTCTCATAGCAAGGATACGAGAGGAAGCCGCTCCACGCGATCGGCTCCGTCACGATGGCAAACGCTACATCACAGAGGGAGAAGTGAGGAACGTAAGATATCAGCGACCTCTCTCTGATCACCTCCTCAACAAGTATGTGGGTCAACATGACCAACGCCGGCGATACAACGACGATGATGAAAGAGATCGTCTGGCTAGGGACGCCAGGAGACACCGTCGGCATGATCGCGACAAGGAGAGATATGAGCGCCACGCCAAGGAAAAGTCGGGAGAGCAAGACGACGTGGATAGGCACTGGGACTGCCCCTTCTTCGGATCACTGCTGGGATTCAGGAATGAGCCGATTGCCTACAATCGGCAACTGCCCAGAATGTAGACAAAATAAGAAGGATGCAGCTAACGTGTCCGTGTTTAAACGTCTAGGGCCTCTCCCGCCTCGGAACAAGCACGCTGAGTCCGCTCGGGTAGAAGATCTCGAGGAACTAGAGGACGATGATGAAGAAGACAAGTATCATCGGCCAAGGTGGTGCCCTGATGGGCTCAGCCGTTCCCAAAATCGTAGGGTTCAGCGACTACGTGGGTTGGAGGAAGCCGAAAGGTTATACCTGCACACGTTGAGGAAAGCACGGCCTGATCGGCCGCTAAAATTCAGCGAACCCTGGACGAAGAAGGTCGGCCACAAAGGAAAGAGTGGCGCCCCGGACAGGAAGAAAGCCGATGATGAAACATCGGGTGGCACAAACATGGTGTTCATCCTTCCAACGGAGTTTAGTGCTCCGAGATTAGACGAAGCACCTGTGGCACAACCTGATTGCGGCCCACGGCCGGTCATCTTTGAGAAGCCACGAGAAAGAAGCTACGAGGCATATGAAGGCCACTGTACTTGCGAGGCTACATCAATGGGCAGCTCGTCAACAAGATGCTTGGTGGACACCGGAGCGGCGATCAACATTATGCCATACTCCATGCTACGTCGGTTGGGACGCTCTAGCTCGGATCTGATCAAGACCAATGTGACACCGAGCGATTTCAACGGCCAAGCGTCCGACGCACAAGGTGTTACGAACGTGGATCCGACCGTAGGAAGGAAAACCGTCCCTACGACGTTCTTTATTGTCGACAGCAAGAGCACCTATGCTGTCCTACTAGGGAGAGATTGGATCCACGCCAATTGTTGCATTCCATCCACGATGCACCAATGCCTAATACAATGGGATGGAGATGAAGTAGAAGTCGTCCTCGCAGATGATTCAGCCGAGATTTCAACGGCTGGCATGAACGTTTGGGAGACATCAGGCCAAGAGCCACTCTCAGGCATCAATTTGGACGACTGCGAGCGCATCGACGTGACAAAGGACGGGGTTAGGCTGGTTTTATCCACCGGCCTGACCGTGTAACAAAAGCAACATCTATGGACAAACGTGGCGATGCCGATCCATGGGATCGGCCCCAAGGATCTATGGAGGAACATTGCAAAACCTTCATTGAGCAATTCAACATGGAGGCCGATTCCAGCAATCGGCCAAAATTATCTTCACCATACATTCTGCACGGGTTCAACGTCGATCTAATGGGCAATGGGTTTACGTCGGGTGATGAGCTGGAAGGAGTCAACAGCTGGTCTCAACCGAGCCGACGTTCACATATAGTGCCTTGGCTAACCACGAGCCGATATCGGCGGTTACACGGCAGAATCGGCTCGGGGGCACCTAATCAGATGAACATGTGCGATACATGTGCAGTGAAACATTGGGGGCCGATAGAAAAATCGGCCCGTAAAAAAAAAAATTCTCATGATATACAGCCGATGCACGGACATCGACTTTAGAACTAAGGAACAAAGCCGATGCACAGCCATCGACTCTAGTACAAATTTCATGGGATCTACCAGTTGCGTGTTCAAGACACGAGGACCTCCAAATCTGTGTCAGAGGAGTTTTGGTTTCTAAAGCCGCTGGTGACCATCTGCAGTATCGGCTTTCAACGGAAGAGGGGTGATCGGCTCTGGCTGGCTCTGCATGGTAGCTTTCTCAGATATGATCGAGCTCAGGTCCATTTGTCTGAGTTACGTGTCCTCATCACTGTTTTCGCCTCGACTGAGGCTCGGGGGGCAGCTGGCCTGGAGGATGCTCCGTTTTTGGATGCCGATTGGGTTGTCATCGGCTAGTCCTGCGTCGCAATCTTCTTCAAAGGTGGTGATCCATCAGAGCTCAAACTCATCGGGCGAAGAGATGAAGGATGGATTATGAGGGACCGATGCGTTGCCATCGGCTCATTGAGCATTGGCTAAGTGACGATCGGCTAAATTAGCTTAAGGAAATCGGCAAAATCAAATTGGGAGAGATTCTTCATTGATAAACAGGATTTCTTACAAAGAAAGAGCCGATTGCTCAAGGAAGGAAGAACAAAAGAAGGGTCTGTTGACCAATCTACTACTACTAGGCCTACACTAGTAGATCCTAGTCTACGGGCCGTTGCTGCCCTCATCGTCGTCCTCGGAGCTCTCATCGGCACTACTGCCGGTGGGCTCCTCGTCGCTGCTCCCGTAGCCCTCTACGGGAGCTTCATCCTCCTCGTCATCATCGCTGTCGTCGTCATCCCACCAGGTGCGGAGGCGTTTCGCCGGCGGGTAACCCTCGAGGGAGTCGTCGTCGTCGTCTTCCTCCTCCTCTTCCTCAGAGGAGGTGTAACCGTCCCAGGGGAACAAGTCGTCCTCGCTTTCCGATTCCAGTTCCCCATCAGCAAGGAACTGGAGATCTTCATCTCCGCTGGTCAAAGACTTGTCGTCCTTGGACCAGACGGAGGAGGCGTGGTCCTCCTGGTCCCACTCCTCTGGTGCGCGTATGTCCTCCGGCGTCGGCTCGCGGGAGGAGGAAGACCGGTAGGAAAGACCGGAGGAGGAAGAGGAAGAAGAAGACATGGTGGCGCAGGAGGGTTTTTGGAGTGCTAATGCGAAGAGGATGGAGAAGCAAACTGTTTGGAACGGTTAAATAAAGGGGATATAGTGGAGATTCAATGCCACAGCAGTTTCCGAGGAAGTGATGCCCAACAGAAAAAAAAATTGCCGAGGTCACGCGGAGAAGTGGAGGAGGCAAGGCATCATGATGAAGGATAC
>NC_061514.1:305577594-305595692 GCF_022539505.1 Lolium rigidum
TATACTACAACATGAAGTGGTATGCTGGGTCACCGCACCTAAGGACATATTTGTCCATATGCAACAGCGGAGCGTGTCTCTATCCCGCACAATGAATGCTAGGATCCATTTTATTCAAACAAAACAAAAACAAAAACAAACCGACGCTCCAAGCAAAGTACATAAGATGTGATGGAATAAAAATATAGTTTCACTAGAGGAACCTGATAATGTTGTCGATGAAGAAGGGGATGCCTTGGGCATCCCCAAGCTTAGACGCTTGAGTCTTCTTTATATATGCAGGGGTAAACCACCGGGGCATCCCCAAGCTTAGAGCTTTCACTCTCCTTGATCATATTGTATCATCTCCCTCTCTTGATCCTTGAAAACTTCCTCCACACCAAACTCAAAACAACTCATTAGAGGGTTAGTGCACAATCAAAATTTACATGTTCAGAGGTGACATAATCATTCTTAACACTTCTGGACATTGCACAAAGCTACTGAAAGTCAATGGTATCGAAAAATCCATCAAGCATAGCAAAACAGGCAATGCGAAATAAAAGGCAGAATCTGTCAAAACAGAACAGTTCGTAAAGACGAATTTTATTGAGGCACCAGACTTGCTCAAATGAAAATGTTCATATTGAATGAAAGTTGCGTACATATCTGAGGATCACTCACGTAAATTGGCATAATTTTCTGAGTTACCTACAGAGAATTAGGCCCAGATTCGTGACAGCAAAGAAATCTGTTTCTGCGCAGTAATCCAAATCTAGTATGAACCTTACTATCAACGACTTTACTTGGCACAACAATGCTCAAAACTAAGATAAGGAGAGGTTGCTACAGTAGTAACAACTTCCAAGACTCAAATATAAAATAAAGGTACTGTAGTAAAAACATGGGTTGTCTCCCATAAGCTCTTTTCTTTAACGCCTTTCAGCTAGGCGCAGAAAGTGTGTATCAAGTATTATCAAGAGACGAAGTGTCAACATCATAGTTTGTTCTAATGATAGAATCAAAAGGTAACTTCATTCTCTTTCTAGGGAAGTGTTCCATACCTTTCTTGAGAGGAAATTGATATTTAATATTACCTTCCTTCATATCAATGATAGCACCAACGGTTCGAAGAAAAGGTCTTCCCAATATAATGGGACAAGATGCATTGCATTCAATATCCAAGACAACAAAATCAACGGGGACAAGGTTATTGTTAACGGTAATGCGAACATTATCAACTCTCCCCAAAGGTTTCTTTGTAGAGTTATCAGCAAGATTAACATCCAAATAACAATTTTTCAATGGTGGCAAGTCAAGCATATTATAGATTTTCTTAGGCATAACGGAAATACTTGCACCAAGATCACATAAAGCATTACAATCAAAGTCATTGACTTTCATCTTAATGATGGGCTCCCAACCATCCTCTAGCTTCCTAGGAATAGAAGTTTCGCGTTCTAGTTTCTCTTCTCTAGCTTTTATGAGAGCATTTGTAATATGTTTCGTGAAAGCCAAATTTATAGCACTAGCATTAGGACTCTTAGCAAGTTTTTGTAAGAACTTTATAACTTCAGAGATGTGGCAATCATCAAAATCCAAACCATTATAATCTAAAGCAATGGGATCATTGTCCCCAATGTTGGAAAAAATTTCAGCGAGCTTTATCACAAGCGAGTTTCAGCGGTTTTAGCAGTTTCGAGCAGCTTTTCGCGCTTTGCATTAGAAGTGGAAACATTGCCTACACCAATTCTTTTACCATTATTAGTAGGAGGTGGAGCAACATGTGTAGCATTAGCATTGCTAGTGGTGGTAATAGTCCAAACTTTAGCTATATTATCTTCTTTTTCATTTTCTTCTCTTTCCCACCTAGCACGCAATTCGGCCATCAATCTTATATTCTCATTAATTCTAACTTGGATGGCATTTGCTGTAGTAACAATTTTATTATCTATATCCTCAGGTTTAGTAGCCATTTTATTAATTAAAGAAGATTGTGACGCGACATGTATGAGATTCGGTTTTCGAGCATTTGCAAGTTTAGTTTGCAACCCAGAGATCTCCATATTCAGATTTTCAAGTTGATTTACTATATTCTTCAACAAGGTAGATTGCTCATTCATAGTTTTAGTAAACAATTTATTTTGCTCATATTGTGATTGCATAAAGTTCTTGGTGGATCTTTCAATTTCTAACATCTTTTCCTCATTAGGTGAAGCATATCTACCATAAGAGTTACCATTAGCAGGATATGGCCTAGAATTATTATAATTGTTATTTTTAATGAAATTCACATCAACATGTTCTTTTTGAGCAACCAATGAAGCTAACGGAATATTATTAGGATCAATATTTGTCCTATCATTCACAAGCATAGACATAATAGCATCAATCTTATCACTCAAGGAAGAGGTTTCTTCGACAGAATTTACCTTCTTACCTTGTGGAGCTCTTTCCGTGTGCCATTCAGAGTAATTAATCATCATATTATCAAGAAGCTTTGTTGCTTCACCAAGAGTGATGGACATAAAGGTACCTCCAGCAGCTGAATCCAATAGGTTCCGCGAAGAAAAATTCAGTCCTGCATAAAAGGTTTGGATGATCATCCAAGTAGTCAGTCCATGGGTTGGGCAATTTTTAACCAAAGATTTCATTCTTTCACATGCTTGTGCAACATGCTCAGTATCCAATTGTTTAAAATTCATTATGCTACTCCTCAAAGATATAATTTTAGCAGGGGGATAATATCTACCAATAAAAGCATCCTTGCATTTAGTCCATGAATCAATACTATTCTTAGGCAGAGATAGCAACCAATCTTTAGCTCTTCCTCTTAATGAGAAAGGGAACAATTTTAATTTTATTATGTCACTATCTACATCTTTATGCTTTTGCATTTCACATAATTCAACAAAGTTATTGAGATGGGCAGCAGCATCATCAGAACTAACACCAGAAAATTGCTCTCGCATAACAAGATTTAGTAAAGCAGGTTTAATTTCAAAGAATTCCACTGTAGTAGCAGGTGGAGCAATAGGTGTGCATAAGAAATCATTATTATTTGTGGTTGTGAAGTCACACAACTTAGTATTTTCTGGAGTACCCATTTTAGCAATAGTAAATAAAGCAAACTAGATAAAGTAAATGCAAGTAACTAATTTTTTTGTGTTTTTAATATAGCAAACAAGATAGCAAATAAAGTAAAACTACCAACTAATTTTTTTGTATTTTGATTTAGTGCAGAAAACAAAGTAGTAAATAAAATAAAGCAAGACAAAAACAAAGTAAAGAGATTGGGATGTGGAGACTCCCCTTGCAGCGTGTCTTGATCTCCTCGGCAACGGCGCCAGAAAAAGAGCTTGATACGCGTACAACACGCGTCCGTTGGGAACCCCAAGAGGAAGGTGTGATGCGTACAGCGGCAAGTTTTCCCTCGTAAGAAACCAAGGTTTATCGAACCAAGTAGGAGCCAAGAAGCACGTTGAAGGTTGATGGCGGCGAGATGTAGTGCGGCGCAACACCGGGGATTCCGGCGCCAACGTGGAACCCGGACAACACAACCAAAGTACTTTGCCCCAACGAAACAGATGAGGTTGTCAATCTCACCGGCTTGCTGTAACAAAGGATGATGTATAGTGTGGATGATGATTGTTTGCGAGAGAACAAGTAGAACAAGTATAGCAGTAGATTGTATTCGATTAAAAGAATGGACCGGGGTCCACAGTTCACTAGAGGTGTCTCTCCCATAAGATAAATAGCATGTTGGGTGAACAAATTACAATTGGGCAATTGACAAATAGAGAGGGCATGACCATGCACATACATGATATGATGAGTATTGTGAGATTTAGTTGGGCATTACGACAAAGTACATAGACCGCTATCCAAGCATGCATCTATGCCTAAAAAGTCCACCTTCGAGGTTATCATCCGAACCCCTTCCAGTATTAAGTTGCAAACAACAGACAATTGCATTAAGTATGGTGCGTAATGTAATCAATAACTACATCCTTGGACACAGCATCAATGTTTTATCCCTAGTGGCAACAGCACATCCATAACCTTAGGGGCTTCTGTCACTCCCCCAGATTCACGGAGACATGAACCCACTATCGAGCATAAATACTCCCTCTTGGAGTTACAAGCATCAACTTGGCCAAAGCATTTACTAGTAACGGAGAGCATGAAAGATCATAAACAACACATAGATTGATAATCAACATAACATAGTATTCTCTATCCATCGGATCCCAACAAACACAACATATAGTATTACAGATAGATGATCTTGATCATGTTAGGCAGCTCACAAGATCCGACAATGAAGCATAATTAGGAGAAGACAACCATCTAGCTACTGCTATGGACCCATAGTCCAGGGGTGAACTACTCACATATCACTCCGGAGGCGACCATGGCGGTGTAGAGTCCTCCGGGAGATGATTCCCCTCTCCGGCAGGGTGCCGGAGGCGATCTCCTGAATCCCCCTAGATGGGATTGGCGGCGGCGTCTCTGGAAGGTTTTCCGTATCGTGGCTCTCGGTACTGGGGGTTTCGCGACGAAGGCTATTTGTAGGCGGAAGGGCAGAGTCGGGAGAGTCACGAGGGGCCCACACGCTAGGGCCGCGCGGCCAGCTCCTGGGCCGCGCCGCCCTACTGTGGCGCCGCCTCGTGGCCCCACTTCGTCTTCTCTTCGGTCTTCTCGAAGCTTCGTGTGAAAATAGGCCCCTGGGCGTTGATTTCGTCCAATTCCGAGAATATTTCCTTACTAGGATTTCTGAAACCAAAAACAGCAGAAAACAACAACTGGCTCTTCGGCATCTCGTTAATAGGTTATTGCCGGAAAATGCATAAATATGACATAAAGTATGCATAAAACATGTAGATATCATCAATAATGTGGCATGGAACATAAGAAATTATCGATACGTCGGAGACGTATCACTAAGTACGTGCCGGAGTTCGTTCGTTGGTACTTACTCTCGCCTTTTCTTTTTCTCTTCTTTTTTCCTCCCTCTTGTCAGCAACCGATGGCCCGTCTTCGACAGGTACCAGATGACGACGATAGCAAGGTTACCCTTCCGGCTTGGCCTGGGCAGGGTTATGAACGCCGCTGGTTATCTACAGTACTCTTAGTCCAATTTGTATCTTGTCCGTACTCGGACGCATTCGATCTTGACTCGTTGGAGTCGTTGTTGTAATATATGTTTCTTGTGGGCTCTATTGTAATCCTGTTGTAATGTTACCGCTCGTGTTAATTCCTCTGGCATCACGTGTGTGATTCATCGCGCGCGTCGTGTCGGAGGGCGTCTTAGAATCGATATCGTGCGGATTTCGGCGGGTTCGCTGGAATCCTCAGGATACCGGTTTTGGGGCATCACAGGATTTTGTTTCGTCCAATTCCGAGAATATTTCATGTACAACTTTTCTGAAATACAAAAACATCAGAAAATAGGGAACCGACACTATGGCATCTTGTCAATAGGTTAGTGCCGGAAAATGTATAAAAGTAAAACGAAGTGTAAACAAATCATGTGTAAATTGGTGTAAAACAAGCATGGAGCATCAAAAATTATAGATACGTTTGAGACGTATCACACACCGTATTCTCCTCGACCCTTTCCATCAAAAGGAAAATCCTCAATCCACTAAGGGACCCTTGAGGGTGGTCACCGAAGCCGTACAAGCTTGGGGAAAGATCCTCAAATTCGAGAAAAAATCCCAGATAAAATCAATCAAGGTCACAAGCTTGAGGCAATCTCCACAACAACTGGATACTCCCAAGTAATTTTTAGGAGCCAAAAATAATCCAAGAAAAGAAACTTTTATTGTACATAGATGATGACATGCGGGTCCCATTTTGCAGCAGGGGTCTCAATGTTTCCAAGGCGGTGCGAGATCGAAAGAAAAAAGGCAAGTGACATAATATGAGGTGCCAAAAATAACTCCAAGAAAGAAAAGGTTTATTGTTCATAGAGGATGACATGCGGGCCCCATTTTGCAACAGCGGTCTCAATGTTTCCAAGGCGGCACGGGATCGAAAGAAAAAAGGCATTTTTAGAGGAATCTCCATGAGCCATATTAATGATGGAAGAAATACACTTTTTTTGGAAAGATAAATGGCTACAAGATATAAAATCAGAAGAATTCCCGAGAGCTTACTCTTTCACCAAGAATGAAGACATATCAGTCAGGGATTTCTTAACTTCTACCCAGTTATCACAGAATTTTTCTCTGCCTCTGACACCACAAGCTCTCGATGAAATTAGAACTTTACAAAGCTTAACTTCCTACATTGACTTAACAAATGATACACATGATTCCTGGACATATGAATGGGGTGCTGTGGAATATTCCTCCAGGGCTTATTACAAATTTTGCTTTAGGCAGTGTACTGCCCATATTGCTTTATCTTGGCTATAGAATTCCAAATGCACTCCTAAGCTTAAATTTTTCTGGTGGCTTGTGTTGGTGGACAGACTGAATACCAGAAATATGCTGAGGAAAAGAAACTATACCCTGAATTCCTCTTATAACTGCCTGATGTTTTCCTCCCCACCTGAAGAAACAATTGAGCACATGCTATTTCACTGTGACTTCAGTAAAGCTTGTTGGAATAAGCTGCAGATGACTTGGACACAAAATGGAGATAGACTTGAAATTATAGAACAAGGACGTGCCTATTGGCAGAAACCCTTATACATGGAAATGGTGATTGTTGCCTCCTGGAGCATATGGAAAGAGAGAAACAGCAAACTCTTTGAGGGCATCAATCCAGAGGTCGACTCCTGGTCTAGAAGATTTAAGCAAGACTTTGCTCTCCTGGAGCATAGAATAAAAAAGGATTAGCATCCCTATATCAAGAACCTGATAGCCACTCTCTAGTTTTATACTCTATTGTACCTCCCTGTATTCCCCCCTGAACCTCCTTGTGTAACATATGTAACTACTGGGTCCTTTGACCCCTTGTTAATATATTAAAACAGTAGGAGCGTTTCCTACTGTTAATGTTTCAAAAAAAACTAACTCCAAGAAAAGAAAATTGATTGGACATAGAGGATAACATACGGATCCCATGAACCTGCAGCGTAGACGGCTCGATCCGAGAACATGAACGAGATGGCGCGACCGAGAAAAAAAATCACTAGAGACGTTGCCATCTGGGCCCTACATCCCTAGGTAGTGTGGATTTGCGTTGACTTGGCCGGCGCACCCGAGAATGCATCATGGACCACGTCCTGGACCACCATACGTGATGTTTTCCACGTTTACGTCGGGCTAGATGGCCTCAAAACCGAGAAAAAAAAAGTTTTGACATGCACCACGGAGAGAGCAAAAGTCATCTGGGTTGCTGCATCAACAACCACGGCGCGACTTTCAATTCGTCGGCCATGGCAACTTTTCTTGTAGTGATTATGCACCTAGGAGAAGGGAGGATGCAAGGAAAACTTCCAGAAAGTTTAGCAGGCATCGGTACGGGGGGATGACGTGTCAGGAGCACTGCCTCATCCAATACTTTCATCTCACGCAAATGGCATAGAGATCTGAGACACATAACTCCAAAAAATAGAGAAACAACGCCCATCAGATTTAGAGAAGGAACTTTGGAGAAAACATCATCCGGGCTGCTACGCGCATCATCGGAGGACAGTGCATCATCCCCTTCATCATCAATCGCTGCATTTCCATCACCATCACCGATCCCATTCTCCTCCAACCATAGATGTAATTTTGATTGCTATTGTGGATTTGTATTTGAATTCATTCCATCATTTCCATCCTATCCATAAGATTATGATGATGTTCTTGATTGTTTCCATGTGTGAGTAGTTCCTTTGGTTCTTGGGAACATGGAGAAACCCTAGCACGAATATGAGATGAATCTAAGATGATCAATGGTTATATGTATTAATGTGTGTTAGTTTTCGCTCTTGATATTATATGTTGAGCACCATGTAATATTTGCCTTATGGTCTTGAGAGGGAACCACCCTTTGAAGTATGGTGAAGTGTACAACGAGAAGTGACATTACCGCAGTGGCACTTTAACACATGGATGAGGTGGATAAAGAGGGACACACCAAGCTCATATCGATAAACATGGGGTAACACCCTTAATAGCAATAGTCAATATGTGGCTTGCTGATGACCCACAAGTATAGGAGATCATAACAGTCTTCGAGGGAAGTAAAAACCAAATTTATTGATTCAACACAAGGGTAGCCAAAGAATATTTATAGGATTTAACATATGAGTTTTCAATTCAGCTGCACCTGGAAATAGATTTGCTTGCAATGGTTTATCAGTAGTAACAGTTTTATAGCAGTAGCAGTAGTGAAGTAACAACAATAATGAAGTAAAAATAGTAGTAGTGATGATTGTAGTAGACAACAGTATTAAAATACTGTAGGCATAGGGATGGATGAACGGGCACTGCATGGGTAAGATAATTCATATAATAATCAAAGACATGGGCATTTTCAGGTAACAATGATAAAAGCATCCTAGTATAATGTAACCATAGGCGTGTGTTCCTATTTAGTCGTATGTGCTTGCAAGGAGAAACTTGCACGACATCTTTTGTCCTACCAGCCCGTTTGTAGCGAGGCCTCAAGGGAATCTACTGGCAATTAAGGTTCTCCTTTGAATAGATTACCAGAGCAAAGCATTAACACTCCGCGAACACACGTGATCCTCACATCATAGCCATCCCCTCCGGTTATCCCAATTGTTGTCACTTTGGGGCCTCGGGTTCTGGACAACGATATGTGCATACAACTTGCATATATGATCAAAAACAATAATTATCCTCATGAATAAATAACATGTTCAGATCCGAGATCATGGCACTCGGACCCAAGTGACAAACATTACGCATAACAAGTTGCAAAAATTTCGAAAATACTAACAACGGATACTAGGCACTAGGCCCCTAACAATCTTATAGCTATTACATGAACAATCTCATCCAATTCCTACCATCCCCTACAACCTACAACGAGGGAATTACTCACACATGGATGGGTGAATCATGCATGGTTGATGGAGAGACGTCAATGATGATGATGGCGATGATATCCTCCAATTCACTGTCCCGCCAGGGTTCCAGAATGTAATTTCTTGTCCCCGGATTGGGTTTCTGCTGGCGGCCCCTCGTGGCCCTTCTCCGTCTTGTCTTCTGGCTCCATGAGTCTTCGAGTGAAATAGGGATTTTGCGATATTTTCCAGGAATTTTCCTGAAAGTTGGATTTCTCCACAAAAATGAGACACTAGAACAATTCTGCTGAAAACAGCGTTAGTCCGTGTGAGTTATATTCAAAACACACAAATTAGAGGGAAAACAACAGCAAAAGTGTTCGGGAAAGTAGATACGTTTTGGATGTATCACTTGCATAAGACTAGCTGTTGTGGTTATTTAGAGATGCGATGACCGATGGTTTTCTAGGCGCATCTTGTTATGGAGATCCCCCCACACACAATATGATTAAAGGCATACTTCCTCTTGATTAACATGAATCCTAATGCTAGAGGTGGATCCAATAATCCTCGAGAAAACTTTGTCTTATTAAGTTTCAACTCATTTCTTATAACACTTATTATTTCTTTGTTTACTTTCTTGCAACCAATTACAACCATCCTATAGAAAACTTTAAACTTGAGATTACAAAACAATTTACAAGTAGTCTTTAAGAGATAGTAGCAAGGGGGATTAATACCTTAACTAGTTGTTCCCCGTGGTCTGATAATCTTATTTCCAAACTAGCTAGAATTGATATGTACTTGTAGTCATCAGCTGGCCACTTTCTCAATCATACCGCATGACTATGGATGTATGCAAGAAACAAAGGATTACAAGGAACAAATGAGCTTTCCCACAAGTAATAAGAGCTTTAACGCATGCAAGAACAAAAAGGAAATGCCGCAATCTAGTTGTGTGGCCACTGGATGAGGCTATAGATTCTAGCAGTGGTGGAGGGGATACCCATAAAAATACCCTATAAGAAATGGCTTGAATTTAAGCTGCAGAGATAGGGACAGATGTAATTTCCATCCGCACCCGAACGTGATTTCTATCCGCCCCAACATCAGAGAGATGTCAAGCTTGCAGAAAGAGGGGTAGAAGTGTTTTTTAACCGGCCCCCATACAGAGAATTGGCACTCCACGAGGAGAGGGGCGGCATGATTCTACATCCCCCAGAGAAGGAAGTTTTGTCTGGTCCGGGTGGATCATCCGGGCGAGGGGGGGGGGGGGGGGCATCTGGGATTAATAAACATGGATAATCTACCCCCTTGACGCTTTAATGGCTCCAAGGCCTGTACAAGATATAAAATGGTGAGACTTTTTCTTCCTAAAATAAGATATGCCAACACGAATAACAATCTCTTGCCTCCATACTTCGTAAGCTTCAATCACGTAGATCTCTCTCCCTAGCCAACCGAATCCCTCCAAACTTTGGGAATGCAAGGAGGAGGGCTAGATCAACTCTTATACCCAAGAAATTTCGTGACCCCATACTTTTCCTTTTTGGAGTTGGAATCCGTAGATCCCTTTATGGGGGTCCTTGTTTTTGAAGAGCATCTCGAGTCTAGATCTTGTTGTGACTAGTTTGTGATGTTGTCGGAAGCATTCATCCATTGTGGAGTGTGCATCAACATTGTGTGAAGGTTATCCGCCTAGACCGACCTTGCTTAGTGGAGAAGGTATGTACACCTTTGTGGTGTGCCTACAAGGAACAAGGTGATGCCTTTGTGGCTGTTGGCACCTTTGTGGTGCCACACTTCCTCACCGTAGACGTAGCTCCTTTTTTGAAGGGAACTACGGGAAACATATCGCGCCTCGTCCCCACTCGTTAGCCCTACCGTACATCTTCCCTTTACCTTTGCTTTATTACGTGTGTTTCATTTACTCTTGTTTGCATCGCATATAGGATCATCTTTATTTGAAGCAATCACCTTTAAGTTTTCACAACCAACATGAAAATTGAAAAATCCCTAAATTGTGTAGCTCCTACTCACCCCCTTCTAGTCGCACCTCACCTACTTTCATGGTTTATGAAGATATTTATTTGGGGGCTTCTTCCTATGCCTATAGCTGAAGTTGTGGTAGCCATGGGCTAGATACGCATCTACTGGGGATCATCCCTGTGATGCTTGGGAGAAACAAAAATTTGATGGCAAGGATATAATCAAGACTAGATCATGAATCATGATGTACACACGCATATATATTGTACACCTAGGATGCCTTGTGAGCGGCTCTTGATACGTCTGAAACGTATCTATAATTTTTGATGCTCCATGCTTTTTTTTACACCAATTTCTATATGTTTTCTTTACACTTCGTGGCATTTTATGCATTTTCGAGGACTAACCTATTAACAAGATGTCACGGTGCCAGTTCCTGTTTTCTGTTGTTTTTGTAGTTCAGAAAAATTGTATAGGAAATATTATCGGAATTGGACGAAACAAAATCTGAAGTTCCTATTTTTTTATCATGAAAAAGTCCAGAGGAGAGATGGAGAAGCGCCATCAGGCGGTCACAACCCCCTAGGCTCGGACCACCCCTGGCCGCACCTAGGGTAGGTGTGGGTCCCTCGGGTGTTCACCGACCTTGCCCCTTCGCCTATATATTGAAATCCTCAGAAAAACCCAGAGACCTGAGCCTCCATGCACGAAAAGTTCCCCGCCTCTACCATCTGCAACCCTAGTTCGGGAGGGTTCTGAAGCTCTTCCCGGCACCCTGCCGGAGAGGGAGATCATCACCGGAGGCCTCTTCATCACCATGACCGCCTCCGAAGGGATGTGTGAGTAGTTCATCCCTGGACTACGGGTCCATAGAAGTAGCTAGATGGTTGTCTTATCCTTATTATGCCTCATGTTTAGATCTTGTGAGCTGCCTATCATGATCAAGATCATCTATATGTAATGCTACATGTTGTGTTTGCTGGGATCCGATGAATATTGAATACTATGATTTAGATCAATTATGATATGTCATGTATATGTTATTTTTCATCTTGCACGCTCTCCATTGCTAGTAGATACTTTGGCCAAGTATGTGCTTGTGACTCCAAGAGGGAGCATTTATGCTCGATAGTGGGTTCATGCCTCTAGTAATCTGGGAGAGTGACAATAAATTCTAAGGTTGTAGATGTGTTGTTGCTACTAGGGAGAAAACAACAATGATTTATCCAAGGATAATTCTAGTGTTTACTTTACACACTTTACTTAATGCAATAATATGTTGCTTGCAACCTAATACCCAAAGTTGTTCGGATGATATCCTGAGGGTGGATTATTAGTCATAGATGCAGTTGGATTACGGTCCTATGAATCATGTTGTAATGCCCAAATGAATCTCGTAGTAATCATCTTGTCATGTATGGTCTTTATTGACCAGCTATAATTTGTTTACCCAACATTTTATCTATCTTTATGGAGAGACACCTCTAGTGAACTATGGATCCCGGTCCTTTCTTTTACACTGATAAAACATCTACTGCAAACACCTATTCCGTTTCTTTACTGAAAGTAATGTTCTCTTTATTACAATGTAAAAAAAATCTCCTTCCGTATTATACATCAAATCCTTTGTTTTCAGCAAAACTGGTGAGATTGACAACCTCACTGTAAGTTGGGGAAAAGTATTGTGGTTGTGTTGTGTGCAGGTTCCACATTGTTGCTGACACTGGTAGTGTGCCCTGCCCAGCTAGCAACAACCTTCAAAAGGGTTTTCTTTCTCCTAGTGATCTATTAAACCTCGGTTTCTTACTGAGGGAAAACTTTCTGCTGCGCTCATCATACCTTCCTCTTGGGGTTTCCCAACTGCGTGCTCTACGCACATCACTCTCGGGAGTTAGAATTTTTAATGATATATAACTTTATTTTATTATTATTATATTTCTAAATCTCGGATGGAATTAGTGCGCTCTTAGCACATGCAATCAACACACATGTATAATCGGGTTTAGATCATCATTATTTAAGTTACGCCCATGTGCACGTATACAAGATGGAATTATAGATACCATATTAAGACAATCTGGAGAACGAGGTAACTAATGTGTGATAGATCTGGAATATTAGTTGCAATATCTTCTTAGGTACATTTTATATCTATCATGGACACATGTTCATAATAGGTTTTAATCCTTTAATTGTACTAATCACCATAACAATATGAACATACATCCATCCTTTGTTAATGGCAAAAAATAAATGATTTATAATCCCATTTTGGTATCCAGGTATGACAACATGTCAAGACAAATATACTTACACATAGGGTGATCTTTTATGGTGCGATAATCGATAAATTTAAAAGCCATACATTTGTGGGCAATATCTGAAAATATGAAATATATATGGATCATTTATAACAAAAGATATTGCCAATATCCTCATTGATTCTCCCCTTATTATTTTGGTGTGAAGCGGTGGAGATATTTGCACATTGGCGTAGGCATAATTTTGAAATGGACGGTCGAGATCAACCGGCCTAGGGGAGGCGCTCCTCTCGTTTTCCCTATAAATACCTAGGCATAGAGGGGCTACAAGGCACACAACACCAAATTAAACCTCAAGCAACAAGAGCAAAAAGATATCTATCTGCATTTGCTACCCCTCCTATTCCATAAGCTCTAGCTAGCTCTAAGGTCCGTATTTCTTGCTTTAGTTTCCCTTTTATTCATCATCATCTAGAAGTTTATATATCCGTGATTTACATAGAAGAGACTGTTAGAGGTGCAATCATGCATATGCATTTATATGTACATGTTGTGTTTTTTCATGTTTGTTTTTATGCTAAGGTCATCCTTAAAAGGTTTTTGATTCTGCCTATTGTAGAACAACGCATGAAAAAATATCCATATGCAGCACAAGATTTGCTTGTTCTATTTCATCATTTTGTGATGTTCCTGTAATCCTCTTAAATTCAAATCTTGTTTTTCCATCTTTCCCTCATGAGTATTAATAAAGTGCGCACACGTCTCGCAATAGATATATTTGATGACTTGAACTTACTGCTAGATTTAGCATACATTTCCATCAACAGGTATGTACTTCAAGCAAATACCTAACTTCCAGATTATTTGTAGGAATTATTTCTAATGATTTTGCAACTATTTATATATACAACATTTTGGTTTCTAATTGTTTTTTTTTTGTTATTGAGAATACCTTAGAACAATCGCTTTACATGTATTGCGTGGATTTGAAATAATAAGCATATGTGTCTATTTACAGTTTGCTTAGGTAATGACGACTTCCACCGTCCAAGGATCCCCCGTGAAGGCCCTTATTGTGGAGGATACGCCTGTTCATGCATTTATTCTCTCCACCATCCTGCGGAAGTTCCATTGTGAGATTACTGTGGCTGAAAATGGGAACGAAGCTGTGCAACTGTTTCTCGAGGGAAAGAAGTTTGACATTATTTTTTGTGACAAGGAAATGCCAGTAATGTCCGGTCCTGAGGTATTACAATTAATATTTTTTTCATGTTTCCTAAATAGATATTTTTTTTTTTACTTTATAGTTTGCTTGAATGTACCTTTTTCCTTATTTGGCAGGCCATTGAGAAGATCCGTACTTTGGGAGAAAGTCATGTGAAGATTGTTGGAGTATCAGCCGGTTATGATCTCGAA
Source organism: Lolium rigidum (assembly GCF_022539505.1). Lineage (NCBI taxonomy): Eukaryota > Viridiplantae > Streptophyta > Magnoliopsida > Poales > Poaceae > Lolium > Lolium rigidum. Next base: position 305,592,214 of record NC_061514.1, read on the forward strand.
CAATCATTCATGAGCGCTGGTGCTGATATATTTCTGCCCAAACCAATGAAGTTTGAAGTTGTCGGGCCTATTATTCAGGAGGTCATGAATAAGAAGAATAACTCCATGGTCTAAGCGCGATTAAGTTTCCTCAAGAAATGGAGTGAATAAGACGTTGAGCTCATATGTGTATGAGCCTGCTAGCATTATCATATTTGTTTAGTTTTATCGTATTGTCATTTTATTTCTAGTTCATGTTAAAGGTTGTATTTAGCAAGAAGGGCAAGAGAGGCTTCCAATATGTATCTCCTTCAATTGAATGCAATACTATTTGGACTACTTGTGATGTGTAAGGTAGAAATCTAATTAACACACTAGTAGTGAAAACGCTATAGGGGAACGCTCATTGGCAGCGCACCCATCAAAATGCACGCGACTGGTATTAGTAGTCGCATACCAAAAGTAAGCACGCGACTGGTACATGTGTAATGGAAGCGTAACGGAGGGTAGCGCACGCGACTAGTATGTGGGACCTGACTGTACTCAGGTCCATAAAGTACCCGCAGTGCGTGCTCACGGGGCATGCGACTGCTATCTCGATACCAGTCGCGTGTACCTTTGTCCGCCTGCTGCCATTATATTAGGCTGACATGCACGAATCAGGCACAAAATACTAGCCGCGTGCCTTATTTTTGGCACACTGCTACTATCAACTAAGTGGTAGCGTGCCTTATTTTGGGCACCCTCCTAGTAATTTCAATTTTCAAAAAAATCATAGAAAATTCAAAAAATAAAATTCTTTGAGATGGCCAAGTGTTATGTCATCTAGTTTTAAGGAAACTTAACAAACGGTTAACTTTGATATATTATGCAAAATGGGGTCATGTCTCGGTAAAACGGAATTTCTGGTCGCATAGGATCTCCGATGAAAATCTTTAATATATGAAAATGTATCTACGCAAAATTTTACATCCGATTTCAATTCCCTCTGTGTTAGATATTTTGTAGATTCCAAAAAATCAAAAAGGGAAATAGTGTTTTTTCAGGTTTTAGATTTTTGATGAAAAAATTCAAAAGTTTCGCTCTCTCCAGCTTCTCCACTTTATCTCTCCTCGTCTCCTCTTTCTCTCCTCCACCTTCTCCCCTCCTCCTCTTCCACTTCTTTCCCTCCTTCTCTACCCAAGAGATTGTCTGCAATGGCGATAACAACGGAACTTTTTATGGATGGAGGCTCGGGTGTTTAGGTTTTCCCAAGATCGTGAATAAATAGGAGGAGGAGATAGGTCGGTGGGGTGCCGGTGGCCCCACACCACCCCTAAGCGAGGCTAGGGGGCCCACGCCTACAGTAGGTGAGGCCGCCTCCCTGTGCCTCTCCGACTCTCCTCTAGACTCCGTCTTCGTTTCGATAAAATAGGCACTTCGACTTTTATTTCGTCCAATTCCGAGAATATTTCATGTACAACTTTTCTGAAATACAAAAATAGCAGCAAACATGGAACTGACACTATGGCATCTTTTCAATAGGTTAGTTCTGGAAAATGTATAAAGTGAAACGAAGTGTAAACAAGTCATGTACAAATTGGTGTAAAACACGCATGGAGCATCAAAAATTATAGATACGTTTGAGATGTATCAAGCATCCCCAAGCTTAACTCCTGCTCGTCCTTGAGTAGGTAAGTGATAACAAAATTAATTTTTAGGTGACATGAAGCCAACACAATCTTGATCAAACTATTGTAAAGCATTGTAAGCTGAGATCAAAGTACTCTAAACATCGGCATGATAGATATAATGCTAACAATAGAACTTAGCAACTATGTTATATCATGAGAAGTAACTCAAACAAAGGACCATGAATAATTGTGCATTGAAAACAACTGTTTGTTTATGAGAATAGAGAAAACATAGCAAAGTGGGACCTAGCTTGTCCTTGATGGAATAGCAAAACATAAATGCTGGGACACCTTCAAAGTTCAAAGGATGACTAGATACAAGTAATTTAAGATTAAGCAATAGCATAATCATGAATCAATCAATAAGTCTTGGGACTATGCACATTATACTCAGAATGATAACTATGCTCTCTTAATTGGTGCATAAAGCAAGCCGATGAAGTCACATAAAAGTAAAGGAAAGGCCCTTCTATGAAGGAAGTAACATTAACATGTTTTATAAACCATCCAAAAAGTATGGTACTCGTTAGCTTTGAGCTCTCATTATCCCTATCATAAGCATCTTGAATGGTTAAAGTTAATGTGCGTGCAAATATGACCAAGTTATATGATTGACAAATCATAAGTTGAAAATCTCATGCCCCTTGAATACGAGTACCTACACCTCATGCTACTCAACTTAGGTCCCAAATAAGTTCTTGTCATTGTAAGTATACATGTATCATTAAGAACGCCAATGGGGTACCTCCTGCCCCATGATATGAGAGGCTTTCCCATACCAAAAAGACAAGACAAACAGACAATGAGCATCTCAATAATCATTTTATTTACTATGGGCATAGTTTTTTTTATTGAAGATGCTTCACAGAATGCTCAATATGGTTCGTTGTAAACTTCCACTATGAATGATGCATGGCTTGGGTAGGCGACCCAGGCGTTTCTCTAACACATATACAAACTCCATGAACTTATAAGTTCCCATTTTATTTCACATCGTTAGGCATCCATAAAGAAAACATTATGACATCAACTAAATAGGAATAAGTGCAATGTTGAAAGCGTGCCCCATGAAAACATGGTTGTGCTAACTCCCAACTTACAACTTGCAAGCATATAATCTTCATAAGATAGTTACAATGGCACAAGTTTATTAAGTGCAAGAAAGTAAATATGCCTTCAAGTTTGTGAGAGCTTTACTAACTAATTTTCTCATGACAAAATTTAATTTGGAAGATGAATAAAAACATGATGAATATACTTGGAATAGCAATGATGCTAGTAGGTAGTTATGGTGGACACAATTGGCAAACTTTTGTTTTTAGTGGTTGGATGCACGAGTAGAGCTCATACTCAATACAGGTGAAGGCTAACAAAATACTGGGGGCGACCAACTAAGAGAGTAATAATGGCCATAATCATGCATAGCGACAAAACAATATTAATCAAAGCATAAAGTGATATTACAATTTAAAAACTAAATAATCATAGAGGCTTTAGTTCACTGGTTTGTAGCCATAACATGATGTAAACATGTGCCAAGTCAACCCAATAAAGCATCAAAGAAGAATACCACAATATTATGCTTTATATGATGGAAACAAAACATGATTCTTTCAATGGCATATTAAGCACTCTCAGCTATTTGAGACAAGTCATGCTACAACAATAAATACTAAGAATATAATAAGAATACCATCCAACATGACATGCCACAGTCTAGACAAACTTTCTTTTGCATCACTGTAAGCATGAATAATTTTACTCGTCTCCAACACCAATCAATTTATTTGAAACAACTATCATAGCTAAAAATCAATATGGACCAGA